>NC_064822.1:127413488-127716518 GCF_024166365.1 Elephas maximus indicus
TAAAACATTTCCTAGGATGCAATGTGCCCCTCTGCCAACTCCCTTCTATGCTATGTCTTCCCCTACTGTTTTAGGGGATTTATTGCTTTCAAATGGACATTGAGTTGAAGGAACAGAATTAAAGCCTCTTCACAGGAAATGGAATAGAAGAAAAAGGCCAAGAAAAGTCAAGAGGTCAAGAATTGAATCTGAAAAATAGTTGAAGTTAAGGACTGGAGGAAGAGAGCGAAGGAAGAACCCATATGAGAGTTAAAGGATAACCATGGTATGTAGCAGAGATGACCTGAGGCAGAGGCAGGGTTGAAATTCTACGAATGGTTGGCCACCAATGTCAACTATTTCATTATGGAAAAAGGATTAATACTGGATGATTAGGTGGCCCCAAGGTCCTTCAAATTTTTAGAAGAATAACAACAAAGAATATCACTTTGGCAGATGATCAAGAAATGAAAAGAATGATGATGGAAAGGAAAGAAACCAAGATTTTTGTTGAGGAAGGTGGACAGTAAAATACAGAAGAGAAATAGATCATAGCCAGCTATTAATTAAGAGAGATGCTAAAATCTGCAAGCAGTATTTAAATCAATTAGCAAAAATAATTGGCACAGTTGCCCTTTTTGAGTATGGAAAGATATTTCAGGTTTAAAAAACAATGAGAGTAACCATTATGTACATCCTTTTCAAAATAATGGGACATGTAACAAGAGTGAGGAAAGGGAAATTCAACCCTAGAAATTAGAATCCTGAGAATAATAGACAAAATATCAGTAAAGAAATATTGTTCCTCAAGGCCACTTGATTTTGCTCACACTACATCCAAAGATTTCTTCCTTAACTATGCTAAATCACCATGGAAATTTTGGACCTCCCTTTCTTATGTTTTGTTAAATTGTTACATGGCCCCAATATCAATTATGGTTTATATGCCAAGTTCTGAAGACTTCCACAACTAAATAAAACAGTGAATTTGCATGGCTTGGTAGCTACACTATCTCACTTTTTTAATATGAAGACTATAGCAGAAGAAAATTTATTTCTTTTTTTTAAAAATACACTTTGTTTATTTAGATTAGTTTTAGGTTTATAGAAAAACTGTGCATAGACAAAAGAGTTCCATATTTACCCTCTCCCCCTCCACACTGTTTCTCCCATTATTAGGAATCTTGCAGTTGTGTGGTACATTTGTTATAACTAATGACTCAACATTGATACAAAAAAAAAAAAAATTTTTTTTTTTTTTTTAAAGTCCACAGTTTCATTAGGGCTCACTTTTTGTGTTGCATACTCCTACCAGTTTTGACAAATGCATAATGTCATGTGTCTACCATTACAGTATCATACAGAATAGATGGGCTGTCCAAAAAAATGCCCTGTGCTTCACCTATTCATCCCTTTCCTCTTGCCCAGAACCTCTGAAAACTGTTGATCTTTTCACTGGCTCTATAGTCTTGCCTTTTCCAGAACATCACATAGTTGGAATCAGACAGTACGTAGCTTTTTCAAACTGGCTTCTTTCACTTAAGACACACTTAATGTTCCTTGGTCTTTTTGTAACTCGATAGCCTATTTCTTTTTATCACTGAATAATACTCCACTGTATGGATGTACCATAATTTGTTTATTCGTTCACCTACTGAGGGACATCTTGGCTGCTTCCAATATTTGGTAATTATGAAAAAAGCTGCTATAAACATTTGTGTGCAGGTTTTTATGCAGACATACGTTTTCAGCTCATTTGGGTAAATACTAAGGAGCACGCTTGTTGGATCATATGGTAAGCCTATGTTTAGCTTTATAAGAAACTGCCAGGCTGTCTTCCAAAGTGTCTGTACCGTTTTGCATTCCCACCATAAATGAATAACTGAATTTCTTTTGAATGGAGGAAAAAAGCAGACGTATTGCTATATGTAAGGAAAATTCATTAAATATTTACTTTGTATCTTACATGCTGAAGGGATCAATGATCTATTAATAATCAACCATAACCCAGCAGAAATAAGTGATAAGATAAAGGCTCCTGGCCACAAGCAAATTTTCAAAAGGCACTGGGACCCAAGAACTGACTGCATCTTGTATCTCGGTTGTGAACCATAATCCAAATGGTCTCAAGAGACACAGTATGAGGATTTCATCAGTCCAGGAACAACAAAAGTGCAAACCAGCACACATTCATCCCATTAGTCTAACCATCTATTAGCACCTAATTGTCTTTACTTCATTTGTCATTTGGGGAAGGTGATGAATTGGAAAGTCTACCACTCTAAAAACTAATTCCTACCCTGGAAAGGAATCACCAGTACTATCCACCAACTGCTTCTATATTCTAACTTTAAAAAAGGGATTCACTCAAACAAGTATTTATTGACGACTCCTGTGCGTAAGGCTCTGAGACTTAAGCAAATAGGTGACTTAGTTGGACACCAACACTGGAGGGAGCCTCTTAGTGAAGCAAGCAGAAGAATAAGAACTATATATACTGAAGAAACACTACTGAAGGCATTAGGCTCAAGGGGCTAAAATCAGAGACAGAGACTCAGATTACCACTGTGGTTTAACAGCAGGAATCTAGCAATGGATATCATCCCTACAGGTGATGTCTTCCATTTTCATTAACAATCTTTCCTGTGCGTGACAGTTCTTAGCCTTCAGTCTAATTTCTCTTCTAGATGCTGAACTTGTAGATTCATCTTAATGTCCTTCACTGAATAGTTTCCAAAATAAGATTTAATGATTTGATCTAACTTTTTCCTTGAATACAACCAACACAGGCTGAGGCTGGCACCGCTTTTCCGAGTCTTATGCCAATAAAGGCACGACGAAGTATGCACCTCTTCCCAGAGGAGCTACTCAGGAGTTTGGGATCATCAACACATTAATTCTCCAGAGAAACCTACAATAAAAGATGAGATCACTTGTGCGTAATTCAACTAAAAATAAATTCTGTCTTACACTATACGGGAATGACTGCTGAAATTTTCTCCAAACATAACTCTAGTCTTAGGGTAAAATCAGCTTAGCATGTTGTTGATTTTGAAATACGTTTATCATGCTAAATACATAATGTCTATTATTTAACTTCTTCCTCTGCATAGGTTAACTAGGGCACACATCTTAGTTTTTGCATATTCAGTTCATCCAACAAAAATTAATTGAGGGCCTACTACGTACCTGTTGTAGGCTCTGAGGACACAGCAATGAAATCAAATTAAGAAAGCAACATCCCGACCCTCATGGAGCTTATATTCTAGTGGATGAGAATATAAACATACATTCATACTTATAAATATACCACCTATATCTAAAGAGCATTAATGTTTACTTATTTCAAATTGGAAAATGAAAAAGGAAACCCATTCATTCCTTCATAAACTTAGAAATATCTGATAGTGTCAGGATCCAAACAAGTGACTGAGCAAATTCTGTTATGCACAGTATTAAACTATAGCCCAGATATAAATCTGAGCAGATTCACAGAATATGCAGCGAGCTTTTTTTCTTGTGGCAGTTATTCCCTTTTGCAAAAGTTATCTTTAATAGAGGTTTTTATTATTATTATTATTCCTATCCTCACCACCTTCCCCCAGTAGCATTACTCATTCTTCCAAAGTGCACAAAAAAATGTCCTCTCACAATCCGTATAACACATGAGAGCACCTTGTTTTGACCGGTACTTTCCTACTGTCCTTGATCTCATCCAAGCCTACTTAACGTAGCATACAATGTGATCACTTGTTATCTTTTCAGGTCACCTCCTACAACTTGCTTTACATTCTACAGAATAGCTTGTATTTCTCCAAGCACAGCAGGACACTTCTCACCTCCCTGCCTCTGCTCAAGCTTTACACACTGCCTGGAATCATCTTTGGTCACAATCTTTTCTGGGGAAATGTCTGTTCATCCTTCAATGCTTAGTTCAGACATTACCTCCTCCAAAAACTTTCCCTGACCCTTGTTCTCTACTCCCCAAGGGTAGTTCAAGTTCTCCTCCTCTGTGCTTCTACAATACAGAAGAAATAACTATATTAGTTGAACTTACCACACTGTTTTATAATCATCTAGCTGCAGATCTGAAAGGAGGGGTCAAGTCCTAGTTGTGTTTGTATACCAGTGTCTCAGACAATGCCCTATATATGGTAGAAACTAAAAAATCTTTGCCAAATAAACACTTGAATGAATTTTAAAAATCAACAAATTTTTACCAGTAAAAGTAGCAAGTGAAAATTATTGTTTCCTAAACCCACTCTCTGTCCAATGTTTTTCTTCTTTTTCAACACAAGCTGTCTATTTCTTTAGCTTTTTATTTTAACTAGATATCAAATATAAGTAAATGCTTGTTTAAACTTGAAAAATCCTACAGGGATCATGGAAGATGATGGAGGAACACAGTAAGCAACTGAACAAGTATCTGTTATGAGATTTACCCTCTGCCCAGGAGACACCAGAAAGAACTTCATTAGCAAAGATCTTCCTTCACCTATGAGGTAATGAAAGGGGAATTGCCAAAGCCCTCAGGTCAAGGAGTTGGTGACATCAACTTTATCCTGAGCAGTTTGTATCCATCTACAATGCCCTGTCCTCCAGAAGAGGCCTAGGTGAAAAAGGTACAGTTAAATATGTTTTCATTTATCGTTCTTTTATACCCTCACCAGCTGCCCCTTGAAACAAGGGATGAACGTGATCTTTGATCATGGAAAATTCCTTCTGAGCTGGCTATCTTGTGGCAAAATTCATAACCAAACAGTGTTTAGATTTCTGTCCTTTCATGGAAACACACAATTATAATGCTTATTCAGCACGGATAAAAAAGTCAATCTTAAGGTCAGGGGACATGTGGTCCATGGCCAAATCTGCCACTTTACATCTCTGTGATCTCATTCAAGTCATGTACCATTTCAGAGGGTGAGTTTTCGCATTAGTAAATGCAGTGACTGGACTCAGTGGTTTCTGCCATTTCCCACTTTTATATTGCTCTAATTAGTCCTCCATTTTGAGGATAAACCAATGATTGCTTTCTCTTCTACGGTTTTCCCCCAACAGACTTACAGGTAGACTCAAGGCCTTTGCACTTGCTGTTCCCTTTGCCTGGAACACACCTCCCCTAGGTATCTGCATGGCTCACTGCCTAACTTCCTCCAAGTCTTCGTATAAATGTCATCTTCTCAGTTGATCCTCACTGGCCATGTTCTCTGCAATTTCAAGTCAATCCCTGACACTCAGCCACTCCCTTTTCTGCTTCACTGTCTCCATAACATTTATCATTAACTGACACATTACATATGTCAATGGCTTGTTTCCCATCTGTCTCCCCAGCAGAATGTAAGCCCCAAGAAGGCAGGGGTCTTTGCTGTTTGTCCACTGCTTTATCCTTAACACCAAGAAAAGTACATGACAGATAAACAGAAGGTGCTTGATAAATATTTGCTGAATGGATCAATGATGTACTTTTCTGTGATATAATAAGCACAGCAGCATAGTTAAGCAATCTACGTGCTCTTGCCTGAAATGACTATACAAATGATTCCCAAAAGAGCTTGAAAGAACTAGTACAATGTTAGATAATAACAGGATGCCAAGAACCATAAGGAAACCCTGGTGGCATAGTGGTTAAGAGATACCGCTACTACCCAAAAGGTCAGCAGTTTGAATCCACCAGGCGCTCCTTAGAAACTCTGTGGGAAACTCAGTTCTACTCTGTCCTATACAATTGCTATGAGTTGGAATCAACTTGACGGCAATGATTTTTTTTTTTTTAAGAATCATAATCAGATAAAGGAACCTAAGGAGCTTAAGAGATTTTTAGGTGATAATAAGAACCAAAGAATGACGATGATGGTGGCTGGTTAAGTGGAAATGTACTAAGACATCAAGAGATAATAAGCCCATAGGTATTGAGTTTTCAAAGATGATGACAGACAAAGGGGTAGAGAAAAACTTTGTATAGTAGTTGATGCTAAAAAATCCAGAAAAGTGAGAAACAATCTTAGTGGTCACAGCAAAAATTATGAGAAAAAGGTGCTCTAAGAGAAAGACTATGAAATAGTGAGATATGGCAGGGAAATAATGGTTTGCACTGGCTTTCCAATACAGCAGCCACTAGATATCTGGGGCTATTGAGCACTTGAAATGTGGCTAGTCTGTATTGTGATGTCTATAATAATGTAAAATGCACACCAGACTTCAAACACTTAGTGCAAAAATAGGTGTAAAACATCTCAATAATTTTGTATTAATAACATGTTGAAATGATAACATGATTAAAATTAATTTCAATTGTATCTTTTTATGTTCTTACTATTGCTAATAGAAAATTTTAAATTACATACATGGGTTACCATTATTTTCCTACTGGACAGCGCTGGTTTAGGAGTGTCCAAGGCATGTACGAAAATTTCTGCAGACTTGATACTAGTCCCACACATCTGGAGAAATGGGTGAAGGTAGTCCTCTATTCAATAAGTTTGCTAAAGAAGCAGCATCTTCAACGGAAAGCAGATTTTCAACTTCAGGGAGGAGGTAAACTGGTGTTTGAAAAAAGGTACAGCTGAGGTTGGTCGGAGAAGACAGACTTTGAAGCCCACCTAGTCCGTGCTGACTCGAGATCTAAGAGTAGTTCCAGAAGTTAAGACCAACTTCTTTCTGGAGGTGGGGTGGAGGTGTGTGAAACAAGTTATCTAATTATAATATAGATATAATCAATCAACAAGCATTTATGAAGAGCTTAATACATCCTGAACTCTAAAAAAAAAAAACAAAACTCTAGGTATCTGAAAATAAGTTCCTGTCTTCAAATTATTCTGAGACCAGTAGGACAAATGGGTACATAAAATGCATAAATTCCAGTAAATATCCTGGCAATTACAGTAACTAAGCATGAACTAACTAGGCTCTGAGGTCCGAGCAAGGAGTTAAGACATACACAGTTTACCTTCTGTACACTGTCATTTCAACTGTGGAATGGACTGTAGAAATCGTCCATTTGGCACATTTCAAGTTACAAAGAGGGTTATGTATGCTTTTACTTAAAAACATCAAAACTTATGTTTGGAATAAAACGGTGTTTTCCTCAGAAATCACAGGGCTTTGTAGGTATAAAATTATTCATAATTTCCAAATATATTCCCTCTATCTCTCATCTAAACTGTAACTATCCCTCATTCAAAAACTTTAAAAATACCATCATATTTTATTTTTAGAGGCCTTTATATAAAACAAAATGTGTATATAACTGTTACCTGCTTTCATTATCTTAAGATACCTGGTGGTTACAAAAAGGACTAATATTTCTTTCATTTTCCTGATTTCTTTTTAAAAATATAGTAGTTTGGTATACTTAGGTTCTACAAGGCATAATATGAAGCAGCAAAATCTCACTGGTAGGAAAAAAATCAGTAAAAGACTATGTATACCTTTTGGGTTATTCTCATCATTTCCTAAAAGGCACCACAGTAAAGGTGACAAGAACTCCTGATGATGGTGTGCGTGAGTGCGTGCATGCGTGCACGTGTGCATGCATGTCTGTGTGTGTTTAGGGCAAAGGCTCAATCTCTGGGGCTCATCCTGGTTAGATCAGGCTAGCATGCCAGAGAGAGGCATTGGGAGTTAGAATCAGAGAGACCTAAATCCAAACCTCACCTCTTTGCTTATTAAATTTGGAATCTTGGGCATGTTAACCAACTTCTCAGAATTTCAACTTCCTTAAAGAAAAATGGGAACAACATGCCATAAACCTCTGGCACTGTGAAAACTGAATGAGATGATCCTGGCATGCAGTAGGTACTCGGTGTTAGTTCCTCAAACCCTTTTCTTTCCTCCAAGTCCCACTGCCCCTCCCAACCCTGTCAAGCCCACCTACCCCCAAATGAATGACAAAATTACATCAGTCAGCACAGTAGACTGCTTCTTAATACCGTTCTCCTAAAGGTACCAATGCATCAGCCAAGTTAGCAAACCAGATAGTATGTATTAAAATGGAAAAGCATGGTTTGCAGAATAAAAGTTTCATTAATTTCCATTAAAAAGTAACTGCTTGAGGATATTCTAGAAAAATTAATCCAAGCTAACTAAACGGTGTTTGAAAAGCAGAAAAAAAACCTGTGTCATCAAAAACTATTGATTCAGTTTCTACAAAGTTAAAAAGCAAATTACAGAAAAGTTCCGATGGGAACTCTCTCCTTATCAGTTTGAATAAAGGCTCATAAACTTCACCCACGAATTCCAACAATCTAACCTTCAACAGAAGAATGTCATATAAAAACCCTAAGAGTGTTAATTTAAAAGGCAGAAAAATAATCTGTTTTAAACCATCTGTGGAAAAAGTGATATATAAATTTTTTATTTAGTAAAACTATTCATCTTTGATATTAATGTACATTTTTTATATGAATAAGTACAATTTCCACTAAAAATAAAACCTAAGGGAAATAATAATGCATTTTATGAAAATAAATCACAGCACTGAGGACAGCCTCCAGTGAGTGGAGCACTTAAAGAATATGCAGGAAATGACAAATAGGCAATAACAGCAAGTATGCTTTAACAGTATGTTGGCAGTGAGACCGTACTTTTTATGGCACCTTAGTTTCATATACATTAATTCATGTGATTTTTTTTTTAAAGCCATTTACAGTAGGAAGGAATTTTTAAACCAACTTTATGGATGAAGAGGCTCAGAGAGGGTTAGTGACTTGCCCAGGATCGCACTTTCTAGGACTAGAAACCATATCAACAGATTCATTTGCCAGCACTTAAAATCTTAGTGTTGGAATTCACCATGGAGATTTTTTAATCTCCTAAACCACACAGGAATTTTATCAATAATATTTGTGACATGTGGTTATTCAGTTTCTGTGTAACAGTTCCAACGACTCACCCCTTTTATAAGGTCACCGCTGCCAATTCTGAAATATCTTCTTTACAGTGAATCTAAATCTTCTCCCCAGTTATTTTTATCCTTCAGTCCTGAGCTACACGGCATAAATCTCATCCCGTTTCCATAAAAGAGCCAGTCCCCTTCAAGCTTCCTCTACTTTAACGCTAAACATTCCTTCAACTCATAGGGTTTTACCATGAGGTGTTGCTATGGGCATAACCAAAGGACCATGTCCGAAAGCCCTTGCTCATTTCTTCCAACCCATTATATTTGTCCCTTTTTTTGAACTTATGATTATAGATTTATTATAGCAAACGGATACACATCAGGATTGTCATGATGAGATGCATGGGCAAGGTCTGCCCCAGTGTGTAAGGGTCCCCAGTGTGGAGCTTCCGTGTCCCTTCCAGATGAATGATTGCCTCTCACCAACCAGGAAGCTCCCCGAACCTTTGTGTTCCAGGCTTTTATTGGCTAGTCCTTCGTGACAGGTGAAATAATGCCTCCTGAGGCTAGCTGATATCAGCCTCCCAGATGAGTCTTTTCTGCTCTGGCCAGCCCCCACTTGACAGCACAAATCCTCAGGTGTGGCCCGGAAGTCCTAGGTCAAGACCCATTACTCCAAGGGTTGTTTCTCAGGAACCAAGGACAAAGGCCACTTTACTTTGGGTAAAGTTAAATTCTTTACCCCAAAGTATGTCTGAGTCCACTGTTGCGGCCACTGTGTCAATCTATCTCATTGACAATTTTCACTGACCCTCTACTTTACCAAACACAGTGTCCTTTTCTTTTACTTTTTTTATTACTGTACTTTAGATGAAGGTTTACAGAACAAACTAGCTTCTCATTAAACAATTAGTACACACATTGTTTTGTGACATTGGATACCAACCCTTCTTCCTTCTCGACCTTGGGTTCCCTATTACCAGTGTTCCTATCCCCTCCTGCTTTCTAGTCCTTGCCCTTGGGCTGCTGCGCCCCTTTAGTCTTGTTTTATTCACCTGTCTAATCTTTGGCTGAAGGGTGAACTCTAGAAATGACTTCATTACTGAGCTGAATATTTGCCCATTTTTTAATTTTCATTTCACACTATCCCTGAGGAATCCAAAAGATAATTATAAATATACTGATAAATCATACAACACACAATTAAATAACAACCAGTAACACAACCATGATCTACCTGAATCTTCTGGATCTTCCTAAAATCTCTAGCAGAATTCAGTGAAATGGAGAACTATTTACTATCTAGACGTGTGTCAATAGAGTTATAAACCTCTTTGTTTACATTCAAAGACATAATTCATCCAATAACTTATACAACAAGCATTTATTGGACACCAATTACATGTCACACCCTATGCGAGACCCTGTGGTAGACATTAACCACAGAAGAGTAGATAAACAGTTTTGATTCTGTGTGTCAGGCACTATTCTAGGTACTTTACATGTATTAATTCACTTGATCCTCATAAGGACCTCCATAGGTAGGTACTATTCTGATCATTATTTCCTGAAAGGAAACTGAGTCCCAGAGAGATTGAGTTTCCCCCATGTCTCCTAGCCAGTAGCAGCTGCAACCAGGGTCTCAGGGAAGAATTCCAAATATGTAGTTTGTCATTCTTTGCCCAGTCCTCCCTTCCCTAATTTTTCTCTTATTTTCTGGGTGCTCAATGTCTTTACAAACGCTAACAAAGTAATGTGAGATTTTCTTAATTCATAAATTCATATTAGTATGTAGATGACTGCCAGGCACAACACTACTACTTTTTGTTCTTTCCACTTTCTTTGCCCCTCTTCCTCCTCCATGTATACAAGTGATCAAAGACAGCAGATGGGAACCCAGTTCTGAGTTGACACTTGAATTGAACAACGAGGTATGCTTTAAATCATCTAGGGGGCAGGAATGTTCTTTCAGAGCATCTGTTACTGACAGCTTTCATTTCATGCAATATCTGTAGTTGGTAAGAAAGGAGGATCAGAGCAAGCGGTGTGTGTTAGACTGAAGACTGCAGTTGTAGATGCTGCTTTGTAAGCATGGGAGTTTATAAAAAGGGGAAGAAATATGAAAAAAATGGGAGATTCCTTTGTTGATACTTTTATCTTCTGACCATATGTAGAATCTTTCTATTTTCCCTTGTTGGCAAGCTACAATGAACTAATCTTGGATTCCTCTGGTTAATGCCTCAGCTGGAAGACAAGTAGAAGTTAGGCTAGAGAGGGAATGGGGCAGAGTGCACTCAGTAAGGACATTCACATTGGACGGCTCAGCACGTGCAAAGCACCAGAGGTGGAATTCCAGGAACAAGCACCAGGTTGGGGAAAGGGGAGGGCAGGGATTGTCAAGGAAGAGCTTTCCGATGAGAAGACAGTTTGAGTGACATGAGGAATGAAGATGTAAAAACATATTGATAAATTGATCTCATCTCTTTAAATGTACAAATGCATTAAAGAGATCTTTACTAAAATGACAGCATTATATTTAGGTTTTAATCTGGGTTTCTCTTTTCTGTGAAACTGCTTCAGTTCACACCAAATACAAAAGAAAGGCAGTAAGCATGCCCCTGAATAATTTTTAAAAAGGGAAGCAGTATTACAGTAAATACACATACAGCTCATTCTGCTCTTGAAATTTCATTTGCTAGATACCATAAATCATCTGTTTAAGCTTTGCTCCATAGAACATACTGAAGGTTTTTGTTTGTTTTGTTTTTAATTGAAAGGTACTTTAAAAAAATACTTTAGTGGTCCCTAAAATGCAATGCAACTAAAAATCAACTGATACAGTAAAAGTATTTGATTCAATATATTCTTAGTTTTTAAGTTTCCTTTATATCAGTTTGAAGTGGCAGTAGGTCTAAGGAGCAATGGTGGGGCAGTGGTTAAGCAACTCGGCTGCTAACTAAAAGGCTGGCGGTTGGAACCCAGCAGCTGCTGCACAGAAGAAAAGACCTGGGGATCTGCTCCCATAAAGACTACAGCTTAGGAAAGCCTGTGGGGCAGTTCTACTCTGTCCTATAGGGTCACTATGAGTCCAAATCAACTCGACGGCACACAGTAGGCTCCTACCTAAAATTTTCATGGGTTAGCTCTTTTTAAGAGGTTCACCTTGACCCAGGTAATCTGAAAGAAAAACGCTATTATTCTTAAAATTCATGATCTCCAGTCTTTCTCTGACACCCTGAGATGGTCACTAATTCCATCTCGCAGGCTTTGGAGGGGTTAATGTAATAGATGGTCCTCCCATGGGTTGTTCCAAGTAGAACTTCAGTGGGAGAGGAGATAGGATGCCTCTCCCTACCTTGTTGACAGTAAGGTCCTTATGACACGGTTGGACTGTGAAAGACCACTCACTTTCTAGCTGGGGCAACTCATTTACCATTCAGGCTTTTGATCTGCTAGATAAAGGGGTTGGGCTTTGTGACCTCTCAGGTCCTCCCAGCTTTAGTATGTGGGCCGTGGATGGCTTAGTTTCCTCCTTTGTTGTCAGAGCTTGACAGATAGCCTGACCCTGAGGCAACCATAAAGAAGCTGTAAAAGGTTCTGTCGTTTTAAGTAAATGTGACATTCAGCTTGAAATTCAAGTCGATAAAGTGGAGCTCTGATTCATTTCACGTTGGAGCACTCTGCATTTTTGACGGGGCACTTTGCTGGAGTGTCAGTACATTCTTTCTAAGCAGAGGGAAAGGAGGGACACAATCCTGAAAGTAAGTAGGGAGTTAAGAGAAATCTGAGATGTGGCCCAAATGAGCTGATGGGAAAGGAGGGAAATACCAGGAGAGTGACACCAAGGGCCCAGAAGAAAAAGAGAAACTGTGTTTTCCATACGCAGGGCCTTGTCACTCAGAAGACCCCATAGCTAGCTATTTCCTCAAATCCTTTCCTCAACAAAAGTTTTAAAATCAAGTAACACAAGAGGCTCTTAATATGGAATTACCATTCTTTTTCACAGGGAAATGAGACTCCGTTCACTTCCAAAAAACATTCATCTAACTGTTACAATGAAAATGGAGCCCAAGTGTCAGCTGTCACTCTTTAAGATCTAGGAAAGTTTGGCTCAAACCTCCATTCTGCATCCTACGGAAAAAAATCTAATATCCTTCTTAATCTTTTAGCAAATTTGGAAGCTTCTCTCCTTTGGCTCTACGGAATTCTCATTCGTTGATCAACACCCTGCAGCTATTTTTTTTACCTCCACCTCAGCACAGACCCAAATGTGGAGCTCTCTCCCTTTCCTTTGATCCCACCCTACTTCCTGTTAATTAATTATTCACAGCTCTCACACTGAGAACATTAAGGGAAGCTTGGTGAGTCAGAGGGGAGGGTTTACTACTCTGCACTGCACTGCACTGCCAAGTCAACATCTTAACCTTTTCTTAAAAGACTTTTCTACTTCCTTGACTCCAAGAATTCTCTTTGGGTCACTCCACCTAGCTCCTTCACTATTTTCTGGCTCCTCTATTTTCCTCTGTTGTTGTTGTTGTTGTTGCTGTTGTTAGGTGCCATCAAGTTGGTTCCGACTCATAGTGATCCTATGTACAACAGAACAAAACACTGCCTGGTCCTGCACCATCCTCACATTCATCATTATGCTTGAATCCATTGTCGCAGCCACTGCATCAATTCATCTGACTGAGGGTTTTCGCTGACCCTCTACTTTACCAAGAATAATGTCCTTCTCCAGGGACTGATCCCTCCTGATAATAGGTCCAAAGTATGTGAGATGACGTCTCACCATCCTTGCCTCCAAGGAGCATTCTGGCTGCACTTCTTCCAAGACAGATTCCTCTACTTCCCAGAATGTCCAAGAAAATTCTAAAATAACCTCTTTATTATTTGCAGCAATTCAGTTCTCTTCTGGCCTGTCTTATAAACTCGATTCTAGGCCCGGCTTTGCAGACTGGACCCTTCAAAGAGTCCAGTCAAAAGCTTAAGATTATTACCCTTCCTTAAAAATGATCGATTCTTCAGTAGCGTTGTAGTTTCCAATAATGACATTTGTCCATTACAAATATATTTAAATATATGCCCTAAATGATGGTCATCCATTCTAAATACACAGTAGCCTAAATGTATTACCACGGATTCTAAAAAGTGGCGCTGTTGTTGCTGCTAGCTGCTGTGAAGCCAGCCCCTGACTTACGGCAATCCCATGCACAACCTCATGAAACACTGCCCTGTCCAGCACTATCCACATGATCGGTTGCAGATCCAGTTGTTGTGATCCACAGGGTTTTCACTGACTGGTTTATGGAAACAGATCAACAGGCCTTTCTTTCTAGCCTGCCTTAGTCTGGTAGCTCTGCTGAAACCTGTTCAGTGTGATAGCAACATGCCAGTCTCCACTGATTGCGCATGCGGTGCGCTGGCCAGCACTCAAGCCCAGGTCTCAGACTGCATGATTCTTTATATATTTTATATTCTTTATATACAGTATTCTCAAACTTTAGCTAGCATCAGAATGAACTGAAGGGCTTCTGGGAACACAGACTGCTGGGCCACACCCCCCGGGGTTTCTGACTCATTAGGCCTAGAAGTGTACATTTCAAACACATTGCAGGTGCTGCTAATGCACTGTCCCTTTAAGAACCGCTGCTTTTACCGTTCTCATCCCTCCACCTAAGACAGGCAGCAAGGGAATCAGAGTGTTTTTACTAACAGAAGGGCTGGAGCTTTCTGCTGAAGCTGTAGGTAGCAAATACTTTCACCTGTACCCTTTTCAGCCCACATATGGTGATGAATCATCCTGTTCCCACAGATTCTACTTCCATTTCCTGTAAGATCTACTGAGTGAGGGCTGGTGTGGTCTGCATATTAATCATCCCTCCCAGACCCCTGTCATCGCGGTAGCCATAAGGATAGGCGCAGACCTTACATTATAAATGTGGAACTATTCAGAAGATGACACTCATTTTCCATCCCCACGGTTTCCCCTTAATCACCATGATTGTTGTTGACGACTCCGAAATGCTATGGGGGCGGGAGGAATATGTAAAGAGTGAGAAGGTCGAAGGAGATGAAAAGAGTTGATACAGTACACAGGGCTCCATGCGTTTGGTTCTTACCCTGACAAAAACCCAGTGCCTTTGATTCAGTTCCGACTCATAGTGACCCTATAGGGCAGAGTAGAACTGCCCCATAGAGTTTTGGTTAGCAGCCGTAGCACTTACCCACTACACCACAAGGGTTTCCTAACCTGGTTCTTAGAGGTGATAATTATTTTCGTACTCTTCTGAGCAGGTGACAGATGGGTGACTTCTAGCATAGAAAGGAATAATGCTCTGATTCAGTGGCTGCTTCCCTAATGTCACTGAAAGGCATCATGAACGAGAATTTTAACCATAATTTTAGCCACAGTTTTAGCATCTTCTCACCAGTGCGATTTCTCCGGAGACAGGCTATTTCTGCATGACTCCATCCTAATCAATAACCAAGTATAACACATGGAGCCACACACAGTGCCAGGCTCTGCAGGCAACATTCACAGCTGAAATTACAGAACCATCGTCAGGTCTGGTGTGGAAAGGAGAGTTAGTCCTGCCCTGTCTTTCTCCTGCGTCACCTGTTACATATTTTGTTATCCTCAGAGGCTTTATGAGGAAGCAGGACCTCATTGTTTATAAAAGACTGGCCAGTAACACCCCTCTATAAAGTGGGTTCACCTGCTCAGTGTATCTGATCACTCACATCAAGACATACAGGCCACTCCTATTACAGCAGAGAAAGCTTAAAACTGAAAATCAGATGGTGTGCTTATTCCCAAGGTCAAGGCCGAAAGGGGTTGGTGTTACAACTTTACCTCTACATTAAATAATAACTTATAAAATTGATGCTTCTTATATATTAGACATATTTTAATACTGTAAACTGCTATTATATGTCCTTCTGGGGGAAGATGGACTTTTACATTCTCTCCTTAAAAATATTTTCAATTTCTAAACATTGGGTTTGTTAGATGTCTCTGTGTTCTTTCTTCAGTTCTCTCCACTTCTTTTAGCCAACTGAGCTGAGGTGTGGTTGTGCTTGGAAACCCCTGACGTGGAAATTTACTATTCAATCATCAAATGCTACTGAGCAGACACTGTGTGTTAAGGACAGTAGTATGAAAGGGGTATCAAAGATGAGTAAGTGATGATATCTGTCCTAAAGAAGCTCATTGTCCATGGGGAGAGACAGCCACGTGACTAGATGAACCCTGTTTTACAGGGCACATAAACAGAAGAACAAATAGAGTATATTGAGAACACAAGGCAACGGGGAACTAACTTTGCTGGAAGCTATGAGGAAGGTTTCAAATAGAGGTGGTGTCTGAGCTGGATTTCAAAGGATGCACAGGTATGTGGAAGAAGAGGAAGGGAGAAAACGGAAGCCATCTTCTAAAGGTCTTACCTTTTCTCGAATTTGCAACAAGAATAAATCCCTAACTTCCTATTACAGGAGGATGGAATCAGAGATTTTCATTTTATATCTATTTTCATTTCCACTGGTTAGCCAATATTAGAGACTCTCCATTGTAAATTACTAAATGTGTTGCAGCTAAAAACATAAACTGAAAGCACTTATACCAATACCAGCTTCCAATCAAGTTGATTCTGACCCACAGCAACCCCTTGTGTGTCAGAGTAGAACTGTGCTCCACAGGGTTTTCAGTGGCTGACTTTTATGAAGTAGATAGCCACACATTTCTTCTGAGGTGCCTCTGGGTAGACTGGAACCACCAACCTTTTGATAAGCAACCAGGTGTGTTAACTGTTTGCACTACCTAGGGACTCCAAAAGCACACAGCTAGACTGAAAATGAGATGAAATTAAGGAAAGGACCAGAAGACCCCTCCCTCCAATTTAGCCTCATTTCCAATATTTTCATCAATTTAAGCTGTGATTAAACTAGTTTATACTAGTCAAAATGCAACTACTTAAATTTTGTAGAAAATGTTTTGCATAGGAACATTAGCTCTTTAAGAAAATGATTTTAAAACATAATTATTTATAACCATAATTTTGAAAATACCATAGACTTCCAGAACAATCAACAAATCTGTTTTGGAAGATGTAAAACCAGAATGCTCCTTAGAAGTGACAATGGCAAGACTTCATCTCACATGCTTTGGACATGTTATCAGGAGGGATCAGTCCCTGGAGAAGAACATCATGCGTGGTAAAGTAGAGGGTCACCAAAAGAGAGGAAGACTCACAACGAGATGGGTTGACAGTGGCTGCAACAATGGGCTCAAGCATAACAATTGTGAGGATGGCACAGGACCGGGCAGTGTTTCATTCTGTTGTACATAGGGTCGCTATGAGTCAGAATCGACTCTACAGCACCTAACGACAACATACCATAATTTTAAATTACTGATTACAAAAAAAAAGTATGCATATTAATCTAGTTGCACCTGGTTCCTAGAAAAAAAATTCTTAACCATTTTCTATAAAGGGAAAAGAAAAACTAAAAAGCCAAGTAGAAACATTCTCCTTTTGATTAGAGGAAAAAATCATGGAGTCATTAGGCAGTTTTACTCTGAGCAACTATGCTGTTAAATGAGAGGCATGTGTACAATCAGCTCTGAGAACCCACCAGGTGTGAATACAAATCTGTGGCTAAGATGGCACTTCGCAAGCCCAAAAGCTAATGTCACCATTAAGTGATAAAGGATGAATAGTGCATCTGTCTTCTCTTTCTTTAAAAACATTTTCTAAAGAGTGATTTGTCTTAATTACTAAAATTAAGCTTCTTAATAATGAATTATATATCTGATTCTAAAAAGAAGACATGGCAGTGCACTAATATCAACCACCCTTACTTCTCTGGTTAGTCATAGGATACCTCAACATGGTATTTTCAGCTCTGCTCAGAAGTTGGCTCTTACAAGTCTAAGACAACGGATTGATAACAGATATAAAAGTTTCTACTTCCTTTAAATTTTCCTTCTCGTGTTTGCTTTTTTATTTATCCAAAATTTCATCAAAATAATACCAAACCCTTTCAGACCTTGCTGATTTATGGGCTCAAAACCAAATTTAATGTCCTTTTTGCACCCCATGGTTGTAGATACAGAAATAAAAGGAATTCTTAAACAGCCAATAGTTCTCAAATTAACATTTTCAAAAGGCTAGCTGGAAAACAATTTTGATATTTTAACTCTTTTTTTTTTTTTTTAGGAGAAAGTATTCTAGACCTTCGAAAACATTTTTCTTTCTTTAAAATACTTCTCATGAATTTGAAATAAAATATATGTCCAACTTCAGTGAATTTATTCAATTTTAACATATCTATTCAAAGCCATGTTCTAAAAATAATATTTTATGAAAAATATATTTCTATTTGTGAAATCAATTTAGTTCCAACCAGCATTACAAAGAAAATATTGTGGCATAAATAGAAAAAAAAAAAAAAAAAAACCCTGCGTACTACGAGTAGCGATGGAATATACTGATTCATGAAAAGCTTTACTTCAGTTCTGTTCATGTGCATGCACATGTGCATAAGTGTGTACACTCGATCACGAGGTAAAGTGAACCATGGCAAACAACTTTGGAAAAACATTGTCCTAAAGCATGTTGATATTTAATTTTCTTACACTTACTAAGAAAAGTTATTGACTACTGATGAGTAGCTGGTCATTCACGTCTATATCTAGGGCTAGCGTGCAGTGTGTATAGGTTGGCTATCATGCTCACCCTACAGGATAAAGAGGCTACTTCTTAAGAAATTACATATTATATGTTGAAACTAAATACTGATCAGCTAAACATCTGGTATTTGGAAGAACAAGTGGCAAATTTATGAGTTATCTTTGGCTTATGTTCACCACATGGCCCGCGTTATTGAAACCTACTTTACGCAGGCACCATGTTAGGTATCGGGGAAAAAATGGTGAGTAAAAACGGACATAATCCCTGCTGTCATAGAGCTGACAGTCTAGCAAACATTAATCAAATAATCACATAAATAAGGTATAATTATAGCTGTGTTACGTGCTATGAAGTGTGATAAGAAAGATAATGAGGAAGCCTTGCCTGGGTGAAGAACTTATATTTAATCCATAGTGTTATTATTTATTAGGTGCCCTTGAGTCCATTCTGACTCACAGTGACCCTACATACAATAGAAGAAAACGCTGCCCAATCCTGCGTCATCCTAAAAACCATTGCTGTGTTTCCGCCCATTGTTGCAGCTACTGTGTCAACCATCTTGTTGCGGATTTTCCTCTTTTTTGCTGACCCTCTACTCTATCAAGCATGATGTTCTCCTCCAGGGACCGGTCCCTCCTGATAACATGGCCAAGGTATGTAAGACAAAGTCTCACCATCCTTGCTTCTAAAAAGCATTCTGGCTGTACTTCTTCCAAGACGGATCTGTTTGTTCTTTTGGCAGTTCATTGTATATTCAATATCCTTCACCAACGCCATTCAAAGTCACTGATTCTTCTTCCATCTTCTTTATTCACTATCCAGCTTTCGCTTGCATATGAGGCGGCCAAAAACACCACAGCTTGGATCAGGCACTCCTTAGTCCTTAAAGTGACATCTTTGCTTTTTAACACTTTAAAGAGGTCTTTTACAGCAGATTTGCCCAATGCAATGCATCCTTTGATTTCTTGACTAATGTTTCCACAGGTGTTTACTGTTGATTAAAATAAAATGAAACCCTTTACAACTTCAATATTTTCTCCATTTATTATAATGTTGCTTACTGGTCCAATTGTGAGGATTTCTATTTTCTTTATGTTGAGGTGCAATTCATACTGAAGGCTGTGATCTTTGATCTTCATCAGTAAGTGCTTCAAGTCCCCCTTCACTTTCAGCAAGCAAGGTTGTGTCATCTGCATATTGCAGGTTGTTAATGAGTCTTCCTCCAATTCTTCTTCACATAGTCCAGCTTCTTGGATTATTTTCTCAGCATACAGATTGAATAAGTATGGTGAAAGGATACAACCCTGATACACACCCTTCCTGACTTTAAACCACTTAGGATCCCCTTGTGCTGCCTGAAAAATGGCCTCTTGGTCTAAGTACAGGTTCCTCATGAGCACAGTTAAATCTGGAATTCTCATTCTTTGCGATGTTATCCATAATTTGTAATGATCCACACAGCTGAATACCTTTGCATAGTCAATAAAACACAGGTAAACATCTTTCTGGTATTCTCTGCTTTTAACCATGATCCACCTGATGTCAGCAACGATCTTCCTTGTTCCATGTCCTCTTCTGAATCTGCACTTAGGTATGATAAAATAGGACTTAAAAACAAAACATAAATGGCAGGTAAACATTTACTTTTTCATTTTAACACGAAGCATAATGTTTCATCTCAGTAGAGTTCAAATTTCTGTGACTCAATATATTCAACGTCTTTCATGACCACAATTCAATGTGATTTGACATCTCATTTAAAAAATTCTCTATTTGCTGCTGGATGAATGATTTCAGAAATTGTATGCATGATCTGGGCCCTAGAATCCTGAAAGGAACATGATTCTGATGAGTAAACATATGCCATTTTCAGTTTATTTCTATTGAGTATACTTGCAAAGTTATTCAAGTTTATGATTAGAGTTACATGAGGCCTTTTATAAGTGTTCTGCATAGCTTAACTATGCCACGCACAAAAATTTAAATTCCAAACTTGGCTTAGCATAGCTGCAACACAAGTCAGAAGGAGAAATATGTTATCTTGGAGTTGGTTTTCAAAGCATAGAAACAGTACCACGTATCTAAAGAAACAGTTCACCCAACAACAAACGGAGAATGAGTTTCAATCTAAAAAAAAAAAAAAATCCAAAATAATCATGTATTGATTGATTGATTTTGTAGATTATCTGCTGAGTTCCTGCCATTTGTTCAGCACTGAACAACAGGTGTGAATGGGACAGACATGCTCCATGTGAGATGAAAACTGCAATCTTGCCAAGGCTATGAAGGAAAAGCACTAGGAAGTAGGTGGGTTGTAACAGAGTTATCTAACTTAAGCCTGGGAGGCAGGAGGAGGAGGATGATGATGACATTGGTGGCCGTCATTCATGCTGTACATATAACCGAGCCAGGCCCTGAGGGAGTGTTCCATATGAATTATCTCATTTGACCCTCACAGCAACTTTCTGAATTGGGTAGTAATGTCATTATCTCTATTTTAAGACAAGGAAACTAAAGTTTAGAGAGTTTTTTTTTTTTTTAAGCATAAATTACAATGCTCACAATGGTTATCCTGAGACATTAAGAAAAATTTTTAAATTTTGCTCAGCAAAATAACAGAGGTGGCAGGCTTTTAGAAATGCTATCACGAAAGTATGGTTATGATTTTGTTAATGCTTTGATGTTCATGGGTATTCAATGGTTTCCTGTGAGGGTGCCTTGCCTCCTCAAGAATGACAGATCAAGGAGGCAGTACCATAAAAGATTAGATTTAAAAAAAGAGAGAGAGAGCTAGGCAAAAACAAAGGTAGACAAAATACCATTTACCAGGTAACACTGTATCAGCTACTAAGTGACAGACCAAAGACAGAAAGACATACAGACACACAGGCGCGTGCACACACACACACATTTATAACCTAGATAACGAAGATCTGGCCTTTCTCTATCCCCGTAATAAAACTTCACACTCAAAATCTGGTCTCTTGCTCAGCAGATTATACCATCTCTTCCCAACCCCCAAATCTGTTAACAACATTTCCAAAAACCATCTCGTTCACAGCTTATCACAACACTTCTCTCTTAGAACTCTCCACTGATACCCCAGCAAAAAAGTTCACATTTCTCGGTTTCTAAGCCTCCTCACATGAGCTTTGCCTTTACCACCTCTCCTACTTTGTTAACCACTATCTGTGCATCTGTCTGGTCCATCTAAATCCCCTCTGCCTCGTCTCTTCCCTTCTCCTAATTCTTTCTTCATGACATCTCCACTCTGTTCCTTCTGCCAGGAACAACTTCCTAGTTCTTAACTGTGACTCTCTCTCACCAATAAAAAATGACTAGAGTTCAGCAATATTTAAGAGGAGAAATCCAACTGTTCTAACTTTAACGGTATAATGTAATGAGTTTCAAACTCTTTTAGCGATGCAGCCCTTTTGCCAGTGAAATCTCTCCCAGAATCCCAGCCCCTGAGCACTAGGTCCCCAGGGAAAGAATGGATGTGTAGAGTAGCCAACAGGGTTGGATCCCATTCTGCTTCAACCAAAGCAGCTCTAATGTTTCTTATCTTATTTGGGTTGGAGACTATTAGTATCAAAAAAAAAAAGCACAGCCTAATTATGAAGCCATTTCACAAGTCAAATCAAACATGCAGAAGCCCTAATGTGCTTAAAAACTGTTTGAAACCCACTTACAAAAGACAGTAATACCTGCCATTCATTGAGAAAACAAATATTTATTAAGTGCCTACTGTGTGCCATGGTCTGATATTAGCACTTGGACTACATCAGTGAAAACAAAAGTCCCTGTCAGCAAAGGGCTTCAATCTAGCAGGGAGTGACAGACATTTAAAGATGCACAGAATAAACATACAAATTATATGACTTATTAGAAGGTCATAAGTACTATGGGGAAAAAAAGGAGTTTGGGAATGTCAGGTAGTGGAGGGGGTAGCATGTTGCAATTATAAATAGGCTGGTTAAGGAAAGCCTCATTGATAAAGTGACATTCAAGCACAGAAATCTACAGAAAAATTAAGAAGGTAGTGCAGAACTCCCATATACCCTGGACTCAGTTTTCCTTATTATTAACATCTTACATTAGTATGGTATACTCCTTACAATTTATAAAGCAATACTGATACATTATTATTTACTGAAGTCCATAACTTTATTCAGGCTTCTTTACTTTTTTACCCAAGCTTTTCTCAGGATCCCACTGAGACCAATACACTGGAATTAGATGCCTTAGGCTCCACTTAGCTGTGACGGTTTCTTAGACTTCCTTTGATTTGACTACCCTGACAGTTTCAAGGACTGTTGTTGTTGTTAGGTGCCCTCAAGTCAGTTCCGATTCATTGTGACACTTGTATGACACAACGAAAGAAGGAGTACTGGTCAGGTATTTTGTAGCAAGTCCATCAATTGCAGTTTGATGTTTTCTCATTATTAGACTGGGGTTATGTGTTGTTGGGCAGGAGACCACAGAGGTAAAGTGCCATTTTCATCATACCATAATTACACACTAAAACATAATTTATCACTGTTGATATTGATCTTGATCCCCTGGCTGAGGCAGTATTTGTCAGGTTTCTCCACTTCAAGTCATTCTTTTGTCTCCCTTTCCTTACTGTACTCTTTGGAACAAAGTCACTGTGTAGAGCCCACAATTAAGGAGTGGCAAGTTATACTCCATCTCCTTGACCATGGAGTATCTACATAAATTATTAGGGATTTCTCTGCATCAAAGATTTGTTCCTTGTCCCCAATTATTTATTCATCTAATCATTTATTTATATCTGTATGGACTCACTGATAATAAGTAACATCAGGATAAACAGAGAAAAGATTGAAGTTGTCAAGGACTTCATTTTACTTGGATTCACAATCAACGTCCATGGAAGCAGCAGTCAAGAAACCAAACGACGCACTGCATTGGACGAATCTGCTGCAAAAGACGTCTTTAAAGTGTTAAAAAAAGCAAAGATGTCACTTTAAGGAGTAAGGGGCACCTGACCCAAGCCATGGTGTTTCAATCACCTCAAATGCACGTGAAAGCTGGACAATGAACAAGAAAGGCCAAAGAACTGATGCCTTTGAATTATGGTGCTGGCAAAGAATATTGAATAAACCCATGGACTGTCCAAAGAACAAACAAATCTGTCTCGGAAGTAGTACAGCCAAACTGCTGCTTAGAAGCAAGGATGGTGAGACTTCCTCTCACGTGTTTTGGACATGTTATCCGGAGGGACCAGTCCCTGGAGAACATTGTGCTTGGTAGAGGGTCAGCGAAAAAGA
Source organism: Elephas maximus indicus (assembly GCF_024166365.1). Lineage (NCBI taxonomy): Eukaryota > Metazoa > Chordata > Mammalia > Proboscidea > Elephantidae > Elephas > Elephas maximus. Next base: position 127,437,287 of record NC_064822.1, read on the forward strand.
GGAAGACCATCGATAAGATGGACTGACAGTGGCTGCAACAATCTTATGTTCAGGCGTAACAACGATTGTGAGGATGGTGCAGGACCGGGCAGTGTTTTGTTCTCTTGTATACAGGGTCACTATGAGTTGGAATCGACTTGATGGCACCTAACAACGACAACATTGATACTTACTTTATACATTGGATTATAATCATCCAATACTACTTTATTCTGTTGCTCAAATTGTTTCAACTTTGGTCATTAGGAGCTCTTTAAATTGGCTCCTGTGTCCCTCTGAAATATTTCATAGTTGTAAGGAAGCACTTCCTTACTTTCTGGAGAAACCCTGGTGGCTTAGTGGTTAAGATCTGCAGCCGCTAACCAAAAGTTCGGCAGTTTGAATCTACCAGGCACTCCCTGGAAACTCTATGGGGCAGTTCTACTCTGTCCTATAGGGTTGCTATGAGTCAGAATCGACTCAGTGGCAGTAGGTTTGGGATTTTTTTTTTTTTTTTTGGTTACTTTCTGGCACTACAATATGTCCCATGTGCATCTTGTATGTTTCCTGCTCCAGTCCTGAAATCAGTCATTTTTCCAAAGAACTCTGGTTCCTTTTCTTGGAGAATGGCATTAGGAAGCAACAAACTAAGGTGTATCACTTTTGACCTAACAATTCATCACATTCTTTTCCACGTGGATAAACATTTTACATTATCACTTTTAGAACTATATAATATTCCATTGTGTGAATAAACCACAATGTCATCTATTGATGGATATTTAGACTGTTTCTAGGTATTTAGATATTATAACTAATATTGTGATAAACTTTCTTGCATCAAAATCATCATACTCATGACTATTTTCTTAAGATAAATTCTTAGAATCGGAAATTGGGAGTTTAGGACTTTTGACAGATAATATGGAAAGGTCTTTCAGAATCCTACCTACAGAGAACGAGGGCCATTGCCCTATGTTCTCTCCAGTATCAGGTATGGTTACTGTTGTTTTTTTAAAATCATTTCTCACTTAATGAACAAAAATTTACTTTGTAGTTGTAATTCATTCCTAGGGAGGATGAACAATGTTTCCAATATTTATCTGCCATTTGAATCTCCTACCTAAAAAACTTCTGTTCAAGGACTTTGCCCACTTTCCTACTAGGGTACTTTCTTCAAAAACTGAAATAAGAGAGTATTTGTATATTAAAAAAATTGACTCTGCCTGTTACATATGTTTCAGCCATCTTTCTCAGTTTGTCTTTTGTCTTCGAATTTGGTTTATGGACTATTTCTTTTTAAACAATAACTTTCCATATTCCATATTCTTATAATTTAAACTAATTTGTAGATATGAGGTAGGGAGCTCACCCACATTTACATTTAACAGTTTTCCAGATGCACTAAAAAGGAGCTGATGATGTATTATTGATTCTGACACAGTCATGAAAGCAGGGATTAGGCTTCTATTAAAATTTATATTTTATGACAGGTTTGTCAGATTTAATTTATGACTCATACACATTTCTGGCTCAGTAGCCACAAATTATCTCTTTTTGAGTCTTTATGATATAGTATATTTTCTTGCACAGACATTTTCACAAACATCTTGATACATTCTAAAGAAAAAAAATACATCAAAAATTGATAAACAGGAAATACCATTAAAAAATAATTCCAAATATATACATACATGTATACATAGCTCAATATCTACTTTCTTATTCTTATATTATTTTCATTATTTTTTTCACTTTTAGAAAAGAATATACATGGATATACATGTTGTCTAGTTTATTTAATTTTTATTTAATAAGAAATATGCAACACACACAAAAAAATGAAACTGATGAAACCATATATATTAAAGTAGCATTAGTGAAATTTCAAATGAGGAGAGAAAAAAAAACACATATCCATAATGCAAGGAATCAGCTAGGATGGTGGGTTTGAGGAGTAGCTGACTAGAAATACTCCAGGGATATTCAGGGGCATGGAGGTGGAAAGACACAGCATGTTCAGGAGACAGAAGACAAGTAGGCACAGGCCAGATCACACATGCTATCTTGTCTTGTTAAAAATCTGGGTCCACTATTATAAGACCTTGAGAAATAGTATAAACTGAGAAGAACACATACTTTTGTGGTTACGAGGAGGGAAGGGAGGGAGGGTGGGAGAGGGTTTTTTACTGATTAATTAGTAGATAAGAACTGCTTTAGGTGAAGGGAAGGACAATACTCAATACATGGAAGGTCAGCTCAACTGGACTGGACCAAAAGCAAAGAAGTTTCCAGGATAAACTGAATGCTTCAAAGGTCAGCGGAGCAAGGGCGGGGGTTTGGGGACCACGGTTTAAGGGGACTTCTAAGTCAATTGGCAAAATAATTCTATTATGAAAACATTCTGCATCCCACTTTGAAATGTGGCGTCTGGGGTCTTAAATGCTAATAACCGGCCATCTAAGATGCATCAATTGGTCTCAACCCATCTGGAGCAAAGGAGAATGAAGAACACCAAGGTCATACAATAACTAAGAGCCCAAGAGACAGAAAGGGCCACATGAATCAGAGACCTACATCATTCTGAGACCAGAAGAACTAGTTGGTGCCCGGCCACAACCGATGACTGCCCTGACAGGGAGCACAACAGAGAACCCCTGAGGGAGCAGGAGATCAGTGGGATGCAGACCCCAAATTCTCATAAAAAGACCATACTTAATGGTCTGACTGACTAGAGGAATTCCAGCGGTCATGGTCCCCAAACCTTCTGCTGGCTCAGGACAGGAACCATTCCCGAAGACAACTCATCAGACATGAAAGGGACTGGACAGTGGGTAGAAGAGAGATGCTGATGAAGAGTGAGCTATTTATATCAGGTGGACACTTGAGACTGTGCTGGCATCTCCTGTCTGGAGGGGGGATGGGAGGATAGAGAGAGTTGGAAGCTGGCAAAATTGTCACGAAAGGAGAGACTGGAAGGGCTGACTCATTGGAGGAGAGCAAGTGGGAGTACGGAGTAAGGTGTATATAAACTTACATGTGACAGTCTGACTTGATTTGTAAACGTTCACTTGAAGCTCAATAAAAGTTAAAAAAAAAAAAAAATCTGGGTCCTCAACCTAAAAGCAGATAGAAGCACATGCAAGTCACTTGTTCAAATTTAAAATGTTTTAATAAGTTCTGTTAAGGATTTGGGTCCTTAACCTAAAAGCAGATGGAAATGCATGTAAGTGACTTGTTCAAGTTCACTGTTTTTATAAGATTCCTGATTGATGTAGAGAATGGACTGAAGAGTCTCTAATGCCCAGGGTTGGGGCTCATCTGTAGGCAAAAGATGGTGGCAACTTGACTTTCAGTGGTAGGAGTGGTGGATATGGAGAGAAGAGAATGGATCTGGGGTACAATTTAAATGCAAAGTCAACAGCAGTTAGTGATTAACAGAAAAAGGAAGAAAGCAAATGGGTGGATGGTAGCGCCTTACCCTGAGAAAGGGAACACCAACAGAGGAAGTGTGGTAAAAAGGTCACCATTTTCAACTTTTGGATTTGCAGTATCTTTGAAAAATCCAAGAAGACACGTTGTCATTGGAGCTCAGAAACAAGAACCGGGAGGAGATTATAAAATAAGCATGATTAGCACGCAGATTATAACTGAATCAAAAGGTGTGGGTGAGGCTGCTTAGGGAAAGAGTACACAGCAGTGGTTCTCCACTATTTTTCCCCTCAAGGGACAGCTGGAAACGTCTGGAGACATTTTCAATTGTCACAACTGGTGGCATCTAGTGAAGAGATGTCAGGAATGATGCTAAGCATCCTACAATGCACAGGACAGGCCCCCACAACAAAGATTATCCAGCCAAAAATATCAAGAGTGCCAAGATGGAAGGACTCTAATATAGAGTGTTATGAGATGTGAGCTTCCAGTAACTCCACCTGAAGACTATGATGGGTCAGGAATGGAGACTAAAGAGGAGCCACTATACAACGGGGAAGAATACCAGGAGTGTCTGTCTGGTGTCAGGAACAACAAGGGAAGAAAGTTTTTCAAAGAAGATATGGGCAACAAACAGTGTCAAATGCTATTGCAAACCAAAGTGTTGTATATATTAGATTAGAGTCTAATTAATACTGAAAAATATCTTTTATATTTTCCCCTAAAAAGAATTTTCAAATCTATGTTATTATTCAACAGACCACAAAACAGGCATATATTTAGAAATAGTTTTGCATCGCTTCATGTTAACCCCTAACCTTTCTCTATTTCTCAGGTGCTCACCACACACAGGGGAGGGAGCTAACCATTATTTTAGAAGGATTAAGAGTGGTTAAAGCACTCTGCTGCTAACTGAAAGATCGGTGGGTCCAACCCACCAGCCGCTCAGTGGGAGAAAGACGTGGCAGTCTGCTTCCGTAATGATTACAGCCTTCAAAACCCTATGAAGCAGTTCTACTCTGTCCTATAGGGTTAGGGTTACTATGAGTCCATGGCAGTGGGTTTGGTTTTCTGGTTTAAGACTAGGGAGGGACAGGGAGATTGGGAGTTTGGGTAGGAGAAAGGATAAATGACTTTACACAGGAAAGGAAAGCCCCACTTACAAATATGGAGCGTTCCAAATGATCATTTAGCATTTATTGTTTGGAATTCTGTATGCATCTTCCCACAGAAACATTATGAGAAGTAGCAGATTTAAGAAAAAAACTGCCAAAGCCTGCTTTACCTGTAACATCTTTTGACACTGATGACAGCCCCAGACCTATAAGATCATGAGTTCAAGAGTTTTAGAAGTAAAGAAAAATCAGCTTCCTTCTCCTTTCTTGTGAACACCCTCAATTCCATCCAGTTTTTTTTTAAGCTCATTTGTTCATCAACTACTGAATATTTATGTACTTACTTGTTCAATGCCTGTCCTCCACTGAAGACTAAGCTCCATAAGAGCAAGTACATGTCTCCTCCGTTCACTACTGAATACTAAGAAACTACCAGACTGCCTGGCATCCAAAAATAATATTGATCAATGAATGAATGATGAACAAATGAATGAAGATATTTTTATTTTAAAAAATGATGTTTGATTACACTAATGTATTTCAAAAGGGGAATTTTTATGTAGCATTACTGCATACATTTTTTACAAAATAGCCCAACAGTGTGAAGAACGACGTTTTTGAACACAAAGGTCACCGTAAACAGGCCAGTCCTGCCTGAGAGCCTACCCCTTGGGTCAGCCTCACTCAAATGGTATATATATTTATAGCCATACTTTTATTCCTCCCTTTGGGATATTAAAATATCTCTATTTTTTCCTTGGCTCTGGCAGTGGTGATGCAAGCGTGGCCCAAGCTAACAAATGGTTTTAAAATGTAGAAAGAAAAGTCTACTTCCTTTAGTAATTAAAAAAAAAAAAATCTTCCAGAGAGATAGAGATTTTGAAAGGTATGGAAACCTACTAACAGGATTAACATATTATGGTAAACAGCTTTATGCAAAGAAACTTCTACACTGGACTTCAAAAGGGAATAGAATTAAGACAGGAAAAGTGGGTCAAGTGGAGCGGACTTTTCTGATTAGGCAAAGATAGGAATGGGGGAGCGTTTTACAGTGAACTCAAGCATGAGGCCTTTGTAACAAGCTTTCTCTGAGAGCTAAACAGTGCCATTTAGACCAAAAACAGACACTGGAGAGTGAAAATAACTTCTCCGTAGAAGACACGTAGGAAGCAGTAAGAACTGGCCACCCACTAAGACACCATGCCAACAAGAATGTCAATGAGAGATAATAGATAAAACACTGCAAACAGACACTATAAATTTGTAGGGGTCCAGAGCTTTAAGATATTTGAGGTATTAATGCAACAGGTCCATCTGAAAACAAAAAGGAAAAACTGTAAGATTGTGATTAAATAATAATGACTAAGGTTTTGCCAAAAAAAAAAAAAAAAAAAGGTTTTGCCAATAGCACGCTTAATTTTACTCTGGAGTTTGTATTTTATTAAATGTTGCTTTACGTTTTATATTATTTGGTTGACTTATATTATTAAATGCTGTTTTATATTTCATATCATTTGGTTTATAATTTATCATTAGTAGGTATAGTGTGTTTTTGAATAATTATACACATATTCACAAACATAACATAAAAAAGTATTATGTCTCACTCAACAATCCACACCAAAAAATCCTTCTATGGTTGGCCTAGGAAGCCAATTAACACCAATGTTCCAAACCGAAAATATGATATAACTAAAAATAATAATAAGAGTTAACAATTACTGAGTTTGCATTATATGCTAAAGGCTTTACAGACATCTCTTCTAGTCCTCACAACAAACCTATGATAGAAAAAAAAAAATGATAGAGGTGGGTATTATTACTGGATCCATTTTACAGATGAATAAAAATAAGAAGTAAAAAGGTTAAGTACATTACCTAAGGTTATAGCTTCAAAGCTAAATTTTGAACTATGCTTTCTCCTTAAAATTCTTTAAAATAATGACAAATGTAGTAAGGAATTCACGGAACTCTTGGAGAAGGTACTAAACATCTCATTGCCTGCTTTGATTTCTTGCTTCCATTTTACTCTCAATGCACCTTCTGTGTCTACACACTCTTGGGGGGCAACAGAATCCATTCCCGTGGCTTTCATTTTACCTCTAAGTTAAAGATTCCTAACTCTAGAGTTCCAGTCCAGTCTTCCTCTACAGCCACCACTGGCTAGACATTTTCACTTGGTCATTCTGCTACCTAAAGCTACACGTGACCAAAACTGAACTCAGTATCTCCAACCACCTCTCAAGCCTATTTCTCTTCAGATGTTTCTTGCCACAGGACATAACCCTATCTTTCTGCTTAGTGACTAAGCCAAAAACTTGGGAGTGATCCTTGACTCCCCTTTTCACCTCAAACCCTATATCCAATAATATGACAAGTTCTCTTGATTCCACCTCCTGAGTAACTCTCTCATCAGTGTAGTATTTCCATCCATAGCTCCACCATCAGCCTCAGCAGGACTACTGCAACAGCCTCCTGTTTTCCCTGCATGGGGTCATATCCCAATTACTTTCCACAGTACTACCAAAGTGATTTTTCTAAAAAAATAAATCATGCAAGGTGTTCATTCATTGAGTCAGCAATTTTTTGTTGAGCACCTATGATGTGACAGGCACTCTTCTAGGTAGTAAAAACTCTAACAGTGAATAAAACAGATAAAAACCAAACAAGGAGCTTGTATTCTAGTGAAAAAACAATTCATTAAACAAAATGCGTATGTGTACATGTATATGTGTTTTTGATAGTGATGAAAGCTTACTCCTCTGGGGTCAAATCTTACTACAACTTCATTCACACACACTTTAGATTCCATCCCTATTGAACTACTTTTAATTTTCCAAACATGCTATGTTCTCATAGCCAGGCCTCTGCAATGCTGTTCCTTCTACTAACAATTCTCTTTCCCCTGCCCTTTGCATCAGGCTGACTACTACCCACTTCCAGCAAGTCTTCCAGTTCTGGTTTTGTTATCCACCAAAATGCTCCCAAAGCAACTTAAACCTCCCTACTGTATCACTTACCACACTATAATGTTATTGCATAACTACTTGCCTTGATCATGTGATAGGTATTCTACATCAACTCAAGACCAATCCTGTTTTGCCTATAACCCTAGCCATTTCCCTCATTCCCACATTATTTTGAAGCAAATGCTAAATATCGTGTCCTTTAATCAGTAAATATTCCTTTCAAGTTTTAGGTAAAGAAAACATATTTTTCTCACTGGAACAAAACAGACGAGTCCTACTTAGGTCTCTGGTTATTCCCTCTTTGCTGGTTTTGAGTAGCAATGACCTTTACACAAAAGATCCTTTTTTCCTTTTTCATAATAATTTACAAAACAAATTTTAAAAATAATATGGTACATCTTGGTCTACACTCTAAACATGGGAAAGCAGGTCTCTATGGTGGTTCTAGCTGAGGTTTAATTTTTCTCCATGCCTCTCAACGCCACTGAAAAATGAATTGTGTGTGTGTGTGTAAAGAATTATGCCTAAAATGAAACTAAAGCATTTTCAAGGTGCATTTTGAGAATCCATGCATGTTATTGCAGGCCTCATCACTGAGATCCGAGAAGCTAGGCTATTTTCTCTGTTCGTTATGAATGCCCTTTACAGCATCTCCACTCTCCTAACAGCTGTCATGGCAACACCCTCCTCTGTCAGGATGAGAAAGCAGAAGGCTTTCTCTTACTGCATGAATGAACCACGGAGACTTCCGAACAACAGAACTCCCCAGAGTTTGGATGACACCATTGCAAGATGCAGTTTTCTGCCAGACAGTCTGCTTTCAAAGTGATGCCTTCTCCATACTGGCACTTCTTACCGTGATGATAAAAGGAGGAGTAGATGAAAGAGATGGACCTTTCTTTTTTCTCATTTGAGACTAGACATATTTTGTCCTTAAATAGCATGTTGTAAAATGACAATGAATAACATGAATTCTAGAAAATATATGGAAGACAGTATTTCAACAACTAAAAGACAATTTTTGTCCTTACAAATGTTTGTAAGGAAAAATACTAGAATCGTTGTATTCTAAAAACAAACTGACCATCATAAATGCAAAAGTTTTATTCAGCAGAAATTCTTACAATGCAATGAATGGCCTTACGTACAAGTTCGACAAACGGATATATACACAAAATACATAGGTATGGGGGAAAAAAAAATTTTTTTTTTTTTTTTTATGGAGGGCACTGGGGTGTTTTTTGGGTTTATGGTGTTGCTGAGTGCTGTTGAGTCAATTCCAACTCATAGCAACCCTATGGGATGAGTAGACTGACCCATAGGAGCAGATCACCAGGTCTCTTCTTCTGTGGAACGATTGGTAGGTTTGAGCTGCCAACCTTTAGGTTAGTAGCCAAAGGCTTAATTGACCATTTTGCCACTCAGGCTCCTTATAAGTAGGTATACTTACATTGATTTTTGAAAATAAAATTTATTTTTAGAACAGTTTAAGATGTACAGAGACATTGAGAAGATAGTACAGAGAACTCCCATACACCCCTGCAACCAGTTTCTTCTATTATTAACATCTTAAATTAGTAGCCTACTTTTGCTGCAATTAATTAACCAATATTAATATATTATTATGAACTAAAGTCATACTTTATTCAGGTTCCCTTAGTTTTTTACCTTATGTTCTTTTGCTGCTGCTCCAGGAACCCATCAAGGATAATGCAGGTTTCTCTCAGACTTTCCTTCTTTTTGATGATCTTGATAGTTTTGAGGAAGGAGTATTGGTCAAGATTTTGTAGAATATCCCCCATTTGGGATCTGCCTGACATTTTTCTCATGATTAAAAAAGAAAATAGCTATTATCGAGTTGATTTTGACGCATGGTAACCCCATGAGTGTCAAAGTAGAACTGTGCTCCACAGGGTTTTCAATGGCTGATTTTTTAGAAGTAGATCACCAGGCCTTTCTTCCAAGGTGTCTCTGTGTGGACTTGAACCTCCAACCTTTTAGTTAGCAACCTAGTGCATTAACTGTTTGCTAGACTGGGGTTATGTGTTTTCGGGAGGAAGACCACAGGGGTAAAGTGCCATTTTCATCACACCATAGCAAGAGTACCTAATATCAACATGACTTATCACTCCCAATGTTAATCTTGATTATCTGGTAAAGGTACTGTTTGTCAGGTTTCTCCACAGTAAAATTACTCTTTTCCCCTTTCTGTACTGTACTATTGCGAACAAAGATGAGCCCTGGTGGCGCAGTGGTTAAGACCTCTGGCTGCTAACCAAAAGGTTGGCAGTCCAAATCCACCAGCCACAACTTGGAAACTCTACAGGGCAGTTCTACTCTGTCCTGTAGGGTCACTATAAGTCGGAATCAACTCAACAGCAACAGTTCTTGTTTTGTTTTTAATGGTAAGATTACATTTAGCTTTTTAACAAACTGTCAAACTGTATTCCAACATACCATCTTGCCTTCCCACCAGCAATGAATGAGAGTTCCTGTTGCTCTCCATCCTCACCAGCAATTGGTGGTGTCAGTTTTCTGGATTTTAGCTATCTGATAGGTGTATACTGGTTTCTCATTGTTATTTTAATTCACAATTCCCTAATGATAAATGATGTTGAACACCTTTTCATATAACTTATTTGTATATCTTCTTTGATCAGGCATCCGTTCCGATCTTTTGCCCATTTAATGGGACTGCTTGTTTTTTTATTATTGAGTTTTATTAGTTCCTTGTATAGTTTGGATACAAGTCCTTTATTGGATATGTGTTTTGCAAATACTTTCCCTCAGTCTGTGGCTTGTCTTTTCATTCTCTAAACAGTGTCTTTCACAGCTTTTTGATTTTAATAAATCCAACTAATCAATTTTTTTTCATGTCTTATGTTTTGATGTTTTATCTAAAAAGTTCATTGCCAAACCCAAAGTCATCTAGATGTTCTCTTATGTTTTCTTCTGGCAGCTTTACAGTTCCATCTTTTACATTTAGGTCTGTGATTCATTTTGAGTTAATTTTTTTTGAAATGTGTAAGGTTTGTGCATAGATTCTTTTTCTCTTTTTAATATGAACATCTCATTGTTCTAGCATTACTTGTTGAAGAGACTACTGAAATGCCTTTGCTCTCTTGTCACAGATCAATTGCCTATATTTTTGTGGGCTCTCTGATCTACTCCATATGTGTGTGTGTGCTTATTTCTTTCATCGATACCACACTGTCTTGATTACTGTAGCTTTATAATAAGTATTCAAATCAGGCAGTTTGAATCCCTCAATGCTGTTCCTCTTTTTCAGTACTGTATTGGACATTATAGGTCTTTTACCTTTCCATATGAACTTCAGAATCAGTTTCTCAATATCTACAAAATAGCTTTCTTAGATCAATATTGGTACTGTACTTTGGGAACTGATATCTTAGCAACACTGAGCCTCCCACTCCATAAATATGGAATAGTCTCCATTTTTTAGATCTTCTTTGCTTTCTTTCATCAGAGTTTTATAGCTTTTTACATATAGACCCAATACATAATTTGCTAGTTTTATATCTGATGCTACTGTAAATGGGGGGCCCTGGTGATGCAGTGGTTAGGAGCTCTGCTGCTAACCAAAAAGTTCAGCAGTTTAAATCCAGCAGCCACTCCTTGGAAACCCTGTGGGGCAGTTCTACTCTGTCCCATAGGGTTGCTATGACTCAGAATTGACTCAATGCCAACAGCTTTTATTGTAAATGGTGTTGTTTTTAAATTTTAAATTCCAACTGTTCATTGCCGGTATATTTTTGTGGGCTCTCTGATCTACTCCATATGTTTGTGTGTGTGTACCTATTCTTTCATCAATACTACACTGTCTTGATTACTGTAGCTGTACAGTAAGTATTAAAATCAGACAGTTTGAATCTCCCAATGTTGTATATTTGTATATTAACCTTGTATCTTGCAACCTTGTTATACTGGCCTATTATGTTGGAGGAATTTTTTTTTTTTTTTATCTTCGGATTTTATACGGCCAATCATGTCATCTGTGAACAAAGACAGTTTTCATTCTTATTTCCCAATGTCTATTTCTTTTATCTTCTTTTCTTGTCTTATTATACTAGCTAGTACTTCAGTATGATGTTGAATAAGAGTGATAAGAGAGGAAATTCCTGCCTTGTCCCTGGTTTTAGGGGGAAAGCATTTAGTATTTCACCATTAAGTATGATTATACCTGTAGGTTTTTCATTGATATTCTTTATCAAGTTGAGAAAGTTTTCCTCCTCTCCTAGATTGTGAGAATTTTTACCATGAATAGTTGTTGGATTTTGTCAAGTGCTTTCCTTCATCAATTGATATAATAATAGTGTTTTCCTTGAATAGTCTGTTGATGAGATAGATTATTTGATTGATTTTTTAATGTTGTACCAGCTTTGCATGCCTGGAATAAATTCAGTTTGGTCATGGTGTATAATTCTTTTTATACATTGTTGTATTCAATCTGTTAGTATTTCCTTGAGCATTTTTGCATCTATGTTGTGAAAGACATTCGTCCATAGTTTTTCTTTCTTAAAATGTCTTTATCTAGTAATTCATTAAAATTATGACTCAACTGTTCCTACAATTTTATGGCTCCAGCTGCTTCTGATCCAGGTAAGTACATTTTATCTGTGACGGTGTATTCACCTATCTCTCTAGATTTCAGAGTGGTGGTTTGCCCTGCAGCTGCTGAAAAGTCCAAGAAAACTCATTAACTTTCAATTTGTTCAGCTTTGTCTTACTATAAGGATGGGAGTGAAAATTTCCAAACTCTTTATATATCAGAGCTACTTACATTTTTTTTTTTTCATACTCATATTTTTATAAAGAACAGAAATGTTTGCCTGGAAATGTATTTACTGAGAACTCACTACAAACATAGCATAGTACCAGGTACCTCAGAAGATAAAATTTCATTCATTCATTCAACAAGTATTTATTAAGCACCTACTATTTTTATGGTGCTAAGGCAGACCCTGGTGGCGCAGTGGCTAAGTGATTGGCTGCTAACTGTAAGGTCAGCAGTTTGAACCTACCAGCCACTTTGCGGGAGAAAGATGTGGTAGTCAGCTTTCATGATTACAACCCTGGAAACCTCATGGGGCAGTTTTATTCTATAGGGTCGCTATGAGTCGGAATTGACTTGACGGCAACGGGTTTGCTTCCGAGTTTTGTTATGGTGCTAAGGGAGTCCCTAGGTGGTATAAACGGTTAAGTACTCGACTACTAATCGAAAGGTTGGCAGTTCAAACCCACCTGGAGGTGCCTGGAAAGAAAGGCCTGACAATCTGCATCTGAAAGATCACAGCCTTGAAACCCTATGGAATGCAGTTCTACTCTGTACACATTAGACCACCATGAGTTGGAATCGACTCAATGGCAACTGGTTTGGTTTTTCATTTTATGGTTCTAAGTGGTGTGACAAAAAAGACAGATATGTTCATTGCCCTCATGGGACTCATATTTTAGTGGGGGAGTCAGAAAAAGTACATACACACGAACATCATAATCTCAGTCTTTAAGAAGTTCATCAGAATGGTGAGCCAATGTAATAACCACAGACAGTATATATGTTTGAGTACAGTGTAATAAGGTAGTTCAGCAAAGAGAAGGAATGGTGTGGATTTGAGTATTCCGGGATCCCAGGACTTCAACAGAGTTAAAAAAAAAAAAAAAAAATTAGTAGAATTAAGTTTGTGAAAAATGTCACTGTGATAAAGGGCACAGCAATGGCAAAGTCTTGGAGGCAGACATAAGAACAATGCATTCTAATACAGCCAGTTCAGCGTGACTGCAGCGTAATTTTCATTATGGAGTGGTGGGAAAGGACAGCAGAAAAGCTGGTTAATGCCAGAATTGAAAATCAGGTTCAACAAACCCTTGGTATTAAAACAGTGAATGCTAGGAGGAACAAAAAAGGTACCAAACTAGGCTTCCTGAGGACACCAGGGCTTAGCCACTAATGGTAGGGAGCACTTGAGCAAAATCCCTTGGCTCTGAGCCTGTGTCCTCATCTTTAGTTTAAAAAAAAAAAGTGAATCTCTGAGTTTTCTTCCCACTTAAACGTCCTAAAGTCCTATGCAGGAATCTCTTCTAACATCAATCCAAATAGGTAGGAGCCCAGTCTCTGCTTGAGTCCTTCCAATGACAGGAAGCTGGCTATTCTTTAAGGCAGCCAGTTCAACAGAACAGGCACTGGACAGCTAAAATTGCTAGGATGCTTTTTTTCATAATGAGCCGAAATCTGCCTTTCCATAACCCGGTCTACTCCAAATTTAAACGTCAGGAGCAGTGCTATCCAATAGACCTTTTTGGTACGATGAAATATCCTATATCTGCACCATCCAATTCAGTAGCCACTAGCTGTATGTGGCCACTGGGCACTTGAAATGTGGGGAAGGCAACTGGAGAATTGAATTTTAAATTTTATTTAATTTTAATTTAAATAGCTACACATGGCTAGTGTAGCCCCAGAACAACCCAGAATTAACTTACTTCTTTCACATAGCAGCTCTCCAAATATGAGTGACAGTTCACTATTGACTTGTCCCCAAGCTTATTTTTTTCCTAGCTAATCACACCGAACTGCTCTAACCATTGTTCACATGGCATATTTTAAAGCCCACGTGTTTGTACTGCTACATTCTAATTCACTCACACTCAGCTGAGGTCCACTGATGGTTTCCAGAAACCATGAAACCCCTAAGCTTATCTGTAAATCTACTGTATACATATGTGCATTTCTGAGGGGAAAGCCTCCACGGCTGCCTTTAGAATCCCAAAGGAACCTCTGACTCCCAAAAGGGGGTTGGAGTATGAGAGGAAGATAAAAGAAAATGAAACACAATGGGAGTATTCAAGTTAGCTCTGACACATCATCTAACAAACTAGAGGCTGAGATGAAAGCAGACCTTAGGATCCCTAATGCCAGCCTTGTTTCTTTCAATACCACCTATGCCTTTTCACACAGAAGTTGCTACAATTTCTTTTTTAAAAACTTGGCCCATTGTCCTTTTTCCATAAACATGGTAACAGGTAATTTTTCATAAATCTACACATATCATGTAAAACTATATATTTTTTCTGTAAACAACTAAAATAATAATAATAAAGCATTCTTTAACACGCCTGCCCCTCCCCACCCCCCCCAAAAAGCCACTATGTAGGTTTATTCAGGGTCTTGGGTTTTTTTTTTTTTTAAATCTCTTTTCCTGGCTGACAAGACAACTGAAAAAAATAAAAAGGAAAATACACTTCAAAACCTTTCTTTCAGTGTGTTAAGCCATTTGTAATTTGCTTGGTTCAGATCCTGCTGTCTCTACACAGAAGGGCGTATTTGAAAAGATTTTTGAATTCTGAATGAATACTCCTTACTAAATCAAAGAACCTGCGGTCTTTCAAGTTATCTGACCTCTCTTCACCTAAATCAAAACATCACAGCTATGCCAGTGTTTACCTTATTTTTAAAGAACTCCAGGAAAGATAATTCTGTTACTTTAAATGGTAATTTGCTCCAATGCCCTTCAATAAAAGAGCAAGTATAACATAACACTAAAATTAATTTTGCAGGCAACATACTGCCTTTTCCAAGGATACACAGCAAGTAAAAGTGAATCAGCTAGCTGAAGTTATGGCTTTTCTTTACTATCATCCTAATTTAATCCAGGCATTAAAGTGACATAGGAAGACACTTGGTCATACTCAGCATTCAAGTCTAGAGTTTTCCTAGGTTCCAGGGTTTGAGAGCATTCTTTATTTCTTCCGTTCTTTTCTTTCTTTTTTCAATATTAAACAAGTAATTGCGTGAGTGCAATATAAAAATTATAAATAAATGAACAAAATACTCCATGCTGTTAGTTAGCCAATATTGTAAGGTTATTTTATTTCATTTTTGGTAAGGTTACTTTTTAATAACTATTGTTTTTTTTTTATTGACTAGTAAGAGTATGAAAGGTTTGAGTCTATCTCCTCACAATTAGGTCTTTTAGCACAAACTCTAGGACATTTATCTTTGTTTCTCCAGCTCTGAAGAAATCACCATGAGATATGAACAACAGTTCCTTTAAATCACCATTCCCTTCCTGAGTGTCAGGATGACACATCACGGTTGGCTCTTAACAGCTATGCTTTGAGTGCCTTGGAATTCACGGCTCAGATGCCTTCCTCACTATTAAAGACTAAACATAGACTCTGGCCCCTTCTCACCACTGGCCCCTTCTCACCACCTGTTACAACACTGCCTCCCTGTTCCACATCCCCATCACCTCCCAGCAGATTGTTACAATACCTCTTAACCCAGCTCCCTATTCTGCCCATGACCTTCTTCTATTCTCAACCCAGCAGCCAGAGGGACATTTCTAAATCAGAAGTCAAATCATGTCCCCCCTCAACGTATTCCAAATGCTTTCCATCTCTCTCAGAGAAAAAGCCAAAATTCCTACTATGGCCCACAAAGCTCCCTTATTCCTTCAGGTCTAGTGTCACCTTCTCCATGATCTATTTAAAATCTCAACAACCACTCTCAACATACACACACATTTCTGACTTTCACCTGTCTGCTGTATTGTTTCTCTTTAGTACTCATGACTATCTAACATATTATACCAAAACCCATTGCCAAATCCATTGCCATCGAGTCGGTTCTGACTCACAGTGACCCTATAGGTTAGAGTAGAACTGCTCCATGGGGTTTCCAAGGAGTGCCCGGTGGATTTGAACTGCCAACCTTTTGGTTAGCAGCCATAGCTCTTAACCACTATGCCGCCAGGGTTTCCAACATATTATAGACTGCACTTACGAATCTTATTTGTTGACTTATTATTTAGTATCTCCCCAACTAGAGTGTAAACTCCATAAAGGCAAGGATTTGAACATCTAGAACACTGCCTGGCATTCAATAAAAATTTCAAATAAGCATTTCAAAACAAAATTTTAATGAACACAGGTTCATACACGTATCTATATAAATGCTGAAGTAAAAAGGTAAAAGTGATCATAATTTTGACATTGTCTAAATCAGAATTCTCATTTAAATACTGGGAGTATTCTCTGGAACTTTTTTGATTATAAAAGTAATCAAAACACTCATTATGAAAAATCAAAATGAAGTCTTAGCAGGGTGTCTGGCACACAGTAAGCACATAACAATGATTGCTATCACTGATTATTATTACACACTTTCCTTAGGATAAATTCTCAGCAGTGGAATTGCTGGTCATAGACAGAGGCATATATATAATGTAACTGCCCCTGGAGAAGGACATCATGCTTGGTAGAGGGTCAGCGAAAAAGGGGAAGACCCTCACCAAGAGGGACTGACACAGTGGCTACAACAAACGACTCAAGCATAACAAGGATTGTAAGGATGGTGCAGGACCGGGCAGTGTTTCGTTGTGTGGTACTATGTGGTACTGTGTGGCTCTGAGTCAGAACCGACTCGAGAGCATCTAACAACAACAAAACAATAAAGCTTAATTTTCAGGGTCTCTCATGGAAGGGGCCTTCAAAATGTATTCACATAGCCATATGTTGTCATAAAACCTGTAAAAATAAGATATTTAACTGCATCCATGATAACAATCGTTGCCTTCCACTCCAATTTCCTTTCCGTCATGCTTGCCCTCACAGTGAGTGGCACTAGAATAGCCATGGGCATTTTTGGAATCCACTAAGGGCAAATTGAGCTGGGATTTATGTTTTGTTTTGGTTAAGTGCTTTTTATATATGGGCTTTGAGGTCATTTCCAGGGACAGTTAATGCTAGCTGTTCCCAAGTGTAAATAGCCAGAAATACTTCTGCCCATCATTCCAACTCAACCTGCAGGCCCAGAGGTCGCATCACAATGTAAACACCTCTTCCAACCCTGGCACCAGAAGTATATGGGTAGTAGAGAAGAAACAAGGAGCCCTGACAGCACAGCAGTTAAGCCCTGATGGCGCAGCGGTTAAGCACTCTGCTCCTAACCAAAAGGTCTGCAGTTCGAACCCACCAGCCACTCCACAGAAGAAAGATGTGGCAGTCTGCTCCCATACAGCCTTGGAAACACTGTGCGGGCAGTGGGGCAGTTCTACTCTTTCCTATAGGGTCTCTATGAGTTGGAACCAACTCAACGACAATGGGTTTTTTTTGGAGGAGAAAAATGATTTGAAATGTACAGAGCCAGGAGCTAGTCTGCAGAAAATTCTTCCAATCACCAGATGTCTAAAATTGTAATCAAGGGATTCAGTTCTCATCAGTGGCTAGATTAAATGGAAGTTCTCTCCTGCCAGGAATATATTCAATAATGCTACATATGCAATTATAAATATACCATATTTTTTCTCTATTTTTTAAAATGGGAATCACACAAAATAGAATTTTTCAGGATCCCCATCCATGTAAGGCACAAACCTATAGCAGTACTGTTGTTAGTTGTTGCTGAGTTGGCCCCAACTCACGACAATCTTATGTATAACAGAACAGTACCTCACAATTGTTGGTATGTTTGAGCTCAGTCTTGAAGCCCTCATGTCTATCCATTTCACGGGGGATTTCCCTCCTTTCCGCTGACCCTTCACTTTACCAAACATGGTGTCCTTTCCTAGAGAATGGCAGCCCTGCAAACAGCAAGTATGTCTGCATGCGGACTTTCAAGTTTTATGGATCCTATTTCTAAAAAACTAAATTTCTATCACGCCAAAGAAAAGTCTTAATCACCTTTCCCACCTCTTTGTAGAAAACAGTACAAAATCACTATCCTAGGAAAAGGCAATCAAAGAGTAACCAAAACTTAAAATGCAAGAAATTAAGTATTACAGAGGAATGTCAGTTAAAAATTTAGACTTTAGATCAGGCAAAAAAAAAAAAAATTTTACATTGTATGTAAGGTAAACATTTACATTTTTAGTAAAAATGTTAAATACGATATATTCCATTCAACAGCAAAACACAGAGACTGGTTAGGAGGCCATTCCATTGATCCAAGAGATACAAGATGGAGGTTTGGACCACTGTACCACCAGTAGAGGCGGCAAGAAGTTACAAATATGTTTTGGTCTTTAAAATAAAAAAAAAAAACCAAACCAGTTGCTATCAAGTCGCTTCCAACTCATAGCAAGCCTGTAAGACAGAACAGAACTGGCCCATAGGGTTTCCAAAGAACAGCTGGTGGATTCGAGCTGCTGACATTTTGGTTAGAAGCCAAGCTCTTAACCACTGTGCTACCAGGGCTCTAAAATATATGTATATGAGTGATGAGGCTGTCAGAATCAAGCCCTGGAGTCAGACTAGCTCAAGTCTGCTTCTTAGAGCTGGATTTTGTGATGTATTTATCAATTTTATAAAAATTGGTTAGGATTTCTTTTCTCATTCAAAATAAAGATTCAATTTTGTATTCTTTTTTTTTTTTAAGAAATCTTGCAGAATTGCATAAGCTTCGAGCGCTACAGACCCTACAAGTGCCTCTGGTCACTGAGTATTTACATTTTAAATCTTGATATATGCTGCTTAATTTTCCTACTGGCAAGATTATACCAATCGACACTCCGTTTCCTCAAAAGTTCGTCAACGCTAGGTATTATCGTTCTTTCTCACTTCTGCCAATCAGATACATGATGGTAGTTTGTTTTAACTTGAGATACTTCAATGACCAGTGATGCTGGATACATTTCATATGTCTTTCCTCGTACACTGCGGTCCAGTCCTTCACTATTTTTATATTAGAAAGTTGGTCTTTATCATTTGATTGGTCCACAAATAGATGCTCAATAAATGTCAAATATTGTTAATGTTACTGTACATGTATTTATACCATTTATCTTGGCACTCATACATTTTCATTTAGACATTTTACCTCTAGATGCCTTGTTTCTTCATCTAGAGAATAAGACTTGGATGGGCAGAAAACAGGAACTATATGATATATATCATTATATATTATTTCCCTCACCCAGTACAAAATAAGTATTCATTGTTGTTGTTGTTGTTGTTGTTGTGTGACACTGAGTCAATTCCGACTTATGGCAACCCTACAGAACACAGCAGAATTGCCCCATAAGGTTTCCAAGGAGTGGCTGGTGGATTCAAATTGCCGACCTTTCGGTTAGCAACCTGAGCTCTTAACCACTTTGCGACCAGGGCTCCAGTGTTTAAGAAAACACATTAAATGAACAATATTTAAAATACAACCTAAATCCCTTACACCACCACCACTTCTGTAGAATTCATTCAAGCAATACCACTGGAATACAAACAGCTCTCTGGAAATCACATATATCAGGCCAATAAAACATTCCATCATCCTGATTTTCAATAAACATCTGAAGACTGTTTCTTCTGATATCATTATTTCCACTTGTCACCCCCTCTTCTCAAAATCCTCTAAACCTTTTCCAAATCTATTTAATCTTTCTCCTTTGTCCAATCCTCAGATTCCTAAAACTCACATACGCATATTCATTCAAGTTTATGACATTCCAATCTAATTAGAAATTTGAGAAATAAGTTCTATATTCTGAACTGAATATAAACTGTAGCAAATTCTGGCCCCTGCTAAGGCATTTGAGCAAACTTATATGATTTAAAATACAATTCCAGAAACTGGAAAAGGTTGCTAATTACAGGGAGTATCAGTGGACAGTTCGAAGAGCAAGATGCACCAATTTTGGTGCAATTATGAAAAAAACAAAATATAAAAGCTAGTATTCCCAAATCTACCATGATTAAGGTCAGATCAGACTTTCACCATGATATATCAGCAAGCCGATAAAATTAAAATTTCTTTTGGAAAAACTTGTTGTTGTTATGTGCCGTCGAGTCGGTTCTGACTCATAGCAACCCTATGCACAACAGAACAAAACACTGCCCAGTCCTGCGCCATCCTTACAATCGTTGTTATGCTTGAGATCATGGTTGCAGCCACTGTGTCAATCCACCTCTTTAAGGGTCTTCCTCTTTTCCACTGACCCTGTACTCTGCCAAGCATGATGCCCCTCTCCAGGGACTGATCCCTCCTGACAACATGGCCAAAGTATGTAAGGCGCAGCAGCCTCGCCATCCTTGCCTCCAAGGAGCATTCTGGCGCCACTTCATACAAGACAGATTTGTTTGTTCTTTTGGCAGTCCATGGTATATTCAATATTCTTCGCCAACACCACAATTCAAAGGCGTCAACTCTTCTTTGGTCTTCCTTATTCATTTTCCAGCTTCCACATGCATATGATGTGATTGAAAATACCATGGCTTGGGTCAGGTGCACCTTAGTCTTCAGGGTGACATCTTTGCTCTTCAACACTTTGAAGAGGTCCTTTGCACTAGATTGGCACAATGCAATGCATCTTTTGATTTCTGGACTGCTGTTTCCACGGCTGTTGATCGTGGATCCAAGTAAAATGAAATCCTTGACAACTTCAATCTTTTCTCCGTTTATCATGATGTTGCTCATTGGTCCAGTTGTGAGGATTTTTGTTTTCTTCATGTTGAGGTGTAATCCATACTGAAGGCTGTGGTCTTTGATCTTCATGAGTAAGTGCTTCAAGTCCTCTTCATTTTCAGCAAGCAAGGTTATGTCATCTGCATAACACAGGTTGTTAAAGAGTCTCCCTCCAATCTTGATGCCCCGTTCTTCTTCATATACTCCAGCTTCTAGTATTATTTGTTCAGCATACAGATTAAATAGGTAGGGTGAAAGAATACAACCCTGACACACACCTTTCCTGACTGCAAACCAGTCAGTATCCCCTTGTTCTGTCTGAACAACTGCCTCTTGATCTATGTAAAGGTTCCTCATGAGCACAGTTAAGTGTTCTGGAATTCCCATTCTTCGCAGTGTTATCCACAGTTTGTTATGATCCACACAGTCGAATGCCTTTGCATAGTCAATAAAACACAAGTAAACATCCTTCTGGTATTCCCTGCTTTCAGCCAGGATCCATCTGACATCAGCAATGATATCCCTGGTTCCATGTCCTCTTCTGAAGCCGGCCTGAATTTTTGGCAGTACTCTGTCGATATACTGCTGCAGCCATTTTTGAATGATCTTCAGCAGAATTTTGCTTGCGTGTGATATTAATGATATTGTTCGATAATTTCCACATTTGGTTGGATCACCTTTCTTGGGAATAGGCATAAATATGGATCTCTTCCAGTCAATTGGCCAGGAAGCTGTCTTCCATATTTCTTGGCATAGACGAGTGAGCACCTCCAGCGCTGCATCTGTTTGCTCAAACATCTCAATTGATATTCCATCAATTCCTGGAGCCTTGTTTTTCGCCAATGCCTTCAGAGCAGCTTGCACTTCTTCCTTCAGTACCACCGGTTCCTGATCATATGCCACCTCTTGAAATGGTTGAATATCAACTAATTCTTTTGGTATAATAACTCCGTGTATTCCTTCCATCTTCTTTTGATGCTTCCTGCGTCGTTTAATATTTTCCCCCATAGAATGTTTCACTATTGCAACTCGAGGCTTGAATTTTTTCTTCCGTTCTTTCAGCCTGAGAAATGCCGAGCGTGTTCTTCCCTTTTGGTTTTCCATCTCCAGCCCTTTGCACATGTCATTATAAAACTTTGCTTTGCGAAGAGAAATCAGATAATTGGGAGCTCCTAAAAATCAAACACCTATGCTCATCTAAAGACTTCACCAAAAGAGTAAAAAGACCACCTACAGACTGGGAAAGAATTTTCAGCTATGACGTCTCAGACCAGCGCCTCATCTCTAAAATCTGTATGATTCTGTTAAAACTCAACCACAAAAAGACAAACAACCTGATCAAGAAGTGGGCAAAGGATATGAACACACACTTCACTAAAGAAGATATTCAGGCAGCTAACAGATACATGAGAAAATGCTCTCAATCATTAGCCATTAGAGAAATGCAAATTAAAACTACGATGAGATTCCATCTCACTCCAACAAGGCTGGCATTAATCCAAAAAACACAAAATAATGAATGTTGGAGAAGCTGCGGAGAGATTGGAACTCTTATACACTGCTGGTGGGAATGTAAAATGGTACAACCACTTTGGAAATCTATCTGGCGTTATCTTAAACAGTTAGAAATAGAACTACCATACAACCCAGAAATCCCACTCCTTGGAATATACCCTAGAGAAATAAGAGCCTTCACACAAACAGATATATGCACACCCATGTTTATTGCAGCTCTGTTTACAATAGCAAAAAGCTGGAAGCAACCAAGGTGTCCATCAACGGATGAATGGTTAAATAAATTGTGGTATATTCACACAATGGAATACTACGCATCGATAAAGAATAGTGATGAATCTGTGAAACATTTCATAACATGGAGGAACCTGGAAGGCATTATGCTGAGCGAAATTAGTCAGAGGCAAAAGGTCAAATATTGTATAAGACCACTATTATAACATCTTGAGAAACAGTATAAACTGAGAAGAACACATACTTTTGTGGTTATGAGGGGGGGAGGGAGGGAGGGTGGGAGAGGGTTTTTTACTGATTAGTTAGTAGATAAGAACTGCTTTAGGTGAAGGGAAGGACAATACTCAATACATGGAAGGTCATCTCAACTGGACTGGACTGGACCAAAAGCAAAGAAGTTTCTGGGATAAACTGAATACTTCAAAGGTCAGTGGAGCAAGGGCGGGAGTTTGGGGACTATGGCTTAAGGGGACTTCTAAGTCAACTGGCAAAATAATTCTATTATGAAAACATTCGGCATCCCACTTTGAAATGTGGCATCTGGGGTCTTAAATGCTAACAAGCGGCCATCTAAGATGCATCAATTGGTCTCAACCCATCTGGATCAAAGGAGAATGAAGAACACCAAGGTCATACGATAACTACGAGCCCAAGAGACAGAAAGGACCACATGAACTAGAGACTTACATCATCCTGAGACCAGAAGAACTAGATGGTGCCCGGCTACAACCGATGACTGCCCTGGCAGGGAGCACAACAGAGCACCCCTGAGGGAGCAGGAGATCAGTGGGATGCAGACCCCAAATTCTCACAAAAAGACCATACTTAATGGTCTGACTGAGACTAGAGGAATCCCGGCGGTCATGGCCCCCAAACCTTCTGTTGGCACAGGACAGGAACCATTCCCGAAGACAACTCATCAGACATGAAAGGGACTGGACAGTGGGTAGGAGAGAGATGCTGATGAAGAGTGAACTAATGATATCAGGTGGACACTTGAGACTGTGCTGGCATGTCCTGTCTGGAGGAGGGATGGGAGGATAGAGAGAGTTGGAAGCTGGCAAAATTGTCACAAAAGGAGAGACTGGAAGGGCTGACTCATTAGGGGGAGAGCAAGTGGGAGAACGGAGTGAGGTGTATATAAACTTATATGTGACAGTCTGACTTGATTTGTAAACGTTCACTTGAAGCTCAATAAAAGTTAATAAAAAAAAAAAACTTTACTTTGTCTTCTCGAGAGGCCCTTTGAAATCTTCTGTTCAGTTCTTTTACTTCATCAATTCTTCCTTTTGCTTTAGTTGCTCGATGCTCAAGAGCAAGTTTCAGAGTCTCCTCTGACATCCATCTTGGTCTCTTCTTCCTTTCCTGTCTTTTCAGTGACCTCTTGTTTTCTTCATGGATGATGTCCTTGATGTCATTCCACAACACGTCTGGTCTGCGGTCACTAGTGTTCAATGCGTTAAATCTATTCTTCAGATGGTCTCTAAATTCAGGTGGGATATATTCAAGGTCATATTTTGGCTCTCGTGGACTTGCTCTGATTTTCTTCAGTTTCAACTTGAACTTGCATATGAGCAATTGATGGTCTGTTCCACAGTTGGCCCCTGGCCTTGTTCTGACTGATGATATTGAGCTTTTCCATCGTCTCTTTCCACAGATGGAGTCAATTTGATTTCTGTGTGTTCCGTCTGGCGAGGTCCATGTGTACAGACGCCATTTATGTTGGTGAAAGAAGGTATTTGCAATGAAGAAGTCGTTGGTCTTGCAAAATTCTATCATTCGATCTCCGGCATTGTTTCTGTCACCGTATTTTCCCACTACTGATCCTTATTCTTTGTTTCCAGCTTTCACATTCCAGTCACCAGTAATTATCAATGCATCTTGATTGCATGTTCAATCAATTTCAGACTGCAGCAGCTGATAAAAATCTTCTCTTTCTTCATCTTTGGTCCAAGTGGTTGGTGCGTAAATTTGAATAATAATGGTATTAACTGGTCTTCCTTGCAGGCATATGGATATTATCCTATCACTGACAGCGCTGTACCTCAGGATAGGTCTTGAAACGTTCTGTTTGACAATGAATGCAGCACCATTCCTCTCTGAGTTGTCATTCCCAGCATAGTAGACGATATGATTGTCCGATTCAAAATGGCCAATACCAGTCCATTTCTGCTCACTAATGCCTAGGATATCAATGTTTATGCGTTCCATTTCATTTTTGATGATTTCCAATTTTCCTAGATTCATACTTTGTACATTCCAGGTTCCCATTATTAACGGATGTTTACAGCTGTTTCTTCTCATTTTGAGTCATGCCACATCAGCAAATGAAGGCCCCAAAAGCTTTACTCCATCCACATCATTAAAGTCGACTCTACTTTGAGGAGGCAGCTCTTCCCTAGTCATCTTTTGAGTGCCTTCCAACCTGGGGGGCTCATCTTCCAGCACTATATCAGACAATGTTCCGCTGCTATTCATAAGGTTTTCACGGCTAATGCTTTTCAGAAATAGACTGCCGGGTCCTTCTTCCTACTCTGTCTTAGTCTGGAAACTCAGCTAAAACCTGTCCTCCATGGGTGACCCTGCTGGTATCTGAATACCGGTGGCATAGCTTTCAGCATCACAGCAACACACAAGCCCCCACAGTATGACAAACTGACGGACATGTTGGGGTTTGGATAAAGTTACCTTCAGAAAATTTCTGAGTGTCCATTAAATTTTGTAACACTCTTTTTAAAATGTAACATAAATATAACAGAAAATTACACAAACGACTAAGCATACAGCTTGGTGAATTTTCTCAAAGTACTGCTGTCTTTGTTAGGTGCTGTAGGGTTAATTTCAAATCACAGCAAGCCCCAGAACAGAACTGCCCCATAGGGTTTTCTAGGCTGTGGAAGCAAATCACCAGGTCTTTATCCCACAGAGTCGCTGGGTGGATTCAAATCGCCAACTTTTTGGTTATTAGCCAAGCGCTTAATCACTGCACCACTAAAGCTCCTTTTGACAAAGTAAACACATTCAAACCACTAACCCTCAAATTAAGGAACACAGTACTACCAAAAAAAAAAAAAACCCTTTGGCGTCAAGCCGATTCCAACTCATAGCAGCCCTATAGGACAGAGTAGAACTGACCCATAGAGTTTCCAAGGAGCCCCTTGTGGATCTGAACTGCCAACCTTTTGGTTAACACTCATAGCACTTAACTACCACACCAGCAGGGTTTCCAGAGTACTACCAGCAGTTGGGAAAGTCCTCATCAAACCACTCCAATTAACCACCCCAAAGTACACCACTATTCTGACTTATAAAACCATTGATCAGTTTTGCCTATTTTTGAACTTTATATAAATGGGAATCGTGCAAAACATACTTTTTTGTATCATGCTTCTTTCACTCACAATAATGTTAGTACATGTAATAGCAGTTCATTCTAAAGCTGTATTATATTCCATTGATGGATGTACCACATTTATCCGTTCTTCTGTTGATGGACATTTGGGTTATTTCCAGTTTGAGGATATTATGAATAATGCTACCATGTATAAGAATTTTGATAGCAGCACTAGTCAAAACACTCTTGTTTTGTAATGTATCACTAAAGAATGCCTCCCTTCAATCACTAGTTAGTTCCAGAATTGGTGTACTTCTTTTGATAAAGTTTAACATTTTATGCCTTAAATTCAAGTCTAGAAACTATCTCAGCAAGAGTTAATAAACGGATTCAACCCTGGGGATTTTTAGGATGACCCCTAGATAGGATAAAGTATATATTTATACATAAAAGGAAAAGAAATAACTTTTATTACAAGGAAAATAACTTTAAAAGCACTATACTCTAAAATTTTTGAACTTTGACTTAAAAGCACTTGTACAGAATGAGCTGGTGTGTGGTTTGAATTGTAGATCAAATTAACAGATTTACATCAAATCAAATGCATGTAACATTGACTTACCTATTTTTCACCAAGTAATCTGGAATGACCACTCTCCCCTCACCCTCGTTCCTGGGTAGTTCTCTATGTCCTAGCTTCCGTCTTCCACAAACCAGCCCTCATTTTTACCAAGGAGGAAATGCTACTATGTTCTTTCCTTGAGGGGGTATCTGGGTGACAGCTACCCACGGACCACACTTCAGCATTCTTTTATTTCATCTTTCTCAAGCCAGTTGTCTCAGGCTGGGTTCTCTAGAGAAGCAAAACAAGTGTGTGTGCGCGTGTGTGTGTGCACGCACGTGTGTACAGAGAGAAAGAGAGATTTATCTCAAGAAAACAGCTCATCCAGTTGTAGATTCTATGCATCAGGTGTCAGGCTGGAGGCTTCTCCTGATTCACACAGCTGCAGGAGTGGACGAGCTCAAGATCAGCAGGACACATGGCAGGAGGAGGCTGGTAAAGGCTGACGAATCCAAGACTGGCAGTAAGACGATAGGCTGCTGGCTCACAGGCTGTGGAGGTCAACAAATCCCAAGAACCAGAGGTCAGATGATGACAAGCTAGATGCAGGATCCAGAGTGAGCAAAAGCCAACAAGCTTTGCCAGAATGTCCATATATATTGGATACAGGCCACACCCCTGAGGAAACTCCCCTTACAGCTGACTGGCTGATCACATCATAGAGATAATTACATTATATCACAAAATGGAAGATAGCTACATCGTTACATAACCTCCAAAGAACATCATTATATAAGTGCCAACTGTATCATTACTTAACTGCCAAACCACTGAGAATCATGGCACACCTAAGTTGACACACAACCTTAACAATCACATCAGTTATTTTCTACTTTTTCCCAAACATTAATGTTACTAAATTAAAGCCAAAAAGGGAAGTAGTAGGCTCAAAAGCTAACAAGTAAAATCAAGTAAGAGAAATGAAGGCCTGCTACAACATGGATGAACCTGAAAACATTATGCTGAGTGAAAGGAGTCAATCACAAAAGAACAAATATTATATGATCCTACTTGTATGAAATATCTAAAAGAGGCAAATGTATAGAGACTGAATTTTATTAGCGGTGGAAGGCAGAGGGAAAGAGAGAGTCCTGGCTTAGGCAGCAATGAGTTTCCAATAAGGAAATTTGGAAATGGAAAGTGGTGATGGTTCTACAACATGGTGGATATAATAATGTCACTGAATAATTTTAATTGTAAAAAACACTGAAATGGCACATTTTGGTTACATATACACTTACTACAACAAAAAAATTAAAAATAGAGAACTCTTTTTTTAAAGTACTGAATTCCCACCAGATTGTTCATTTTTCTCTTGTGCAATAACATTTCCGTTTTCTTTTACTTGATCTGACTTCTAATCAAGTTCATTCTTAAATTACAGACAGCTAAGCCTTTGAAAATTTTATCTGCAGCTTTCAGAATCCACAGGGACAAATGGCAATGTGGTAGACCGTGACACGACCACAGCTCAAGCCCGCAGAAGCCAGCCAGCTTTATGCCTTTAGCAGCATGCCTCAACTCTCTGTGCTAGGTCAGTAGCTTTACACCATCTGGGTTCCTCCCCCAGGATATATGATTTACTAAACCTGCTGTGATCCCATGTGTGACTTTTCTCAGGGAATTAAGCAGAAAATACATTGCTCTCCCTATACTGCAATAAATCCCAAACATTTTGATCCCCATGGCCTCACTTGAGGATTCATAAAACACCCCCAAGCCACCAAGCTTACCTTCTATTTAAAAAAAAAATAAAAGTAGCAAACTAAAACAAAAGACCATCACCACTAGATGGTTCTACAATTACTTTTGCTTTTTTTTTTTTTTTTGAATATGAATTCATATATTTGGGGAAGGTAGAAGAAAACTCAATGAATCATCCCAGGAATGAAACCTGCTTGTTAATAACCTAGTTTATATTGCAATACCTCTTATGAGCCACAACCAAAAAATTGGAGCTCTACAGCTCCTATCTTCATGACCCCAGACCCTCCTGAGGCTCCAAACCTTAATTCTGAGAGATGTTATGATGAGTGTATTTAAGCACAGTGCCAGCAAAGCTTCTATAGAACCCCTTCTTTCATAAGACTCCAGACTGCCAAATCAGGTAAATCATAATCTAGTATCATTCACTGAATTTTCTCAATTCTCAGTTACCTATTGTCTTAGGTTGCGTTCTCTAGAGAAGCAAACTCAGTAAGGCGTATAAATACACATAGAAAGAGAGCTTTATATCAAGGAAATGGCTCATGCGGTTATAGAGACTAGAACAGCTCAAGTCAGTGGGTCAGGCTTCTCCTGATGTGTGTAGCCACAGAGGCCGACAGATCAGTAGGTCAGAGGACAGAACTCTTGTTCACAGGCTGTGAAGACCGACAAATCCCAAAAATCAGCAGGCAAGGCTGCAGGTAAGCCGCTAGCTGAAGGCCCAAAAACTGGAGATCGGATGAATAGGAGGCAGCTGCAGGATCCAGAACAAGCAAAAGCCTCAAGCCTTGCCAGAATATCCACTTATATTCAATGCAGGCCACAGACCCAAGGGAACTCCTTTTCAACTCACAGCAAAGCTCATCATGGAGGTGATCACATAATATCAAATCTCATCATGGAAGTGATTACACCATCACAGGACTGTCAAATCACTGAGAATCATGGCTCAGCCAAGTTGACATACAGCCTTAACCATTATACCTATGATGAGATGAAATACTAAAAGCAGTTATTCAATCTGCCTCATATTTGTAAGAGGACTTATATTTGTACTTGTATCTGTATATGTATTTATATTTGTATTTAGACTTACATTTGAATGTGAGTGACTGGAATTCTGGAAATCCACTACACCTCAAGCAATAATAAAACCTAACACATATTGGGAGCCCTGGTGGCCTAGTGGTTAAGAGCTCGGCCGCTAACCAAAACATCGGCAGTTCTACTCTGTCCTGTAGGTTCATTATGAGTCAGAATCAACTCAACAGCAACGGGTAATGGGTAACAAATATTGAGCGCTTACCATGGGCCAGGCACTAGCGTTAAGAGTTTATATGTATTACCTCATTTAATTCTTAGAACAAAAAGCCTATGGAATTATTATAATAATAATTATATAATAATTATTATTATTTACAGATGAGTAAATTGAGGCAATAAGAAATTAACTTGCTCCAGGTCCATAACCAGGTAGCAGCAGAACTATAGTCTGACAACCCAGACAGTCTGACTCCAGAGCCAGTTTCTTCACTACAGCAAAGACGCAGTGGCTGCTCCATTATAAATCCACACTGGATGAAGTTCTGACTGTTCAGCTTATCTGTGTTCACTGTTACTAAGCAGGGCCTTTCATTTCCCCCATCCTTCCTGCCTGTTCTCCCTTACTCTGTTTTGGACCTTCCCCAAATTAACTTGTAGCAGAGCTGAGTCCTTTCTGCAAATGAGCTGTTTCCCACTTTCCCTAGGGCGGAAAGGTTAAGGATTTTGATTTAAAATGCCTTTTATTCCAATTGAATTATAGTACAGGCAGTCCCCGGATTACGAACAAGTTCCGTTCCTAAATTGCATTTAAACTGCATTTGTACCTAAGTCGGAACAGTTAGGCACGGTTCGTATCTAAAGTCAGTCAAATGTTTGTCTTAGTATATAGTGTACCTTTCTATGCATAAAAAGCATTAAAGAAAACACTTGCAGATACACTAAAATATCTTTAACATAATAATCAGTAATAATAATAATGTTTTCATGCAAGTTGCAAAGTAGAGCCTTTTTTATTATGAACCACTGTAAGTACTTCGAATTTTTAACATAACAGGCTTTATGGGGATTGGTTTGTAACTACTGGTTGCACTAGAGGAGTTTACTTGAGCCACAAGTTGGAAGTGATGGCTCTCTCTGTCTAAATCCCCTTAACATTTAGTGTACTTCTTATGATATTTATCAGAAACTACATTTTATTATAATTATTTGTGTTCTGTGTTACTTCCCTTTTTGGATCATAAATTCCTTGATGTCAAAACCTAAATCTTATTCTGTCTCCCCCACTACACTTTCCTTGCTGCCTTATATAAAGCAGGTACTCAAAATATATCTTTGAATGAATAAATATACAATGACCATAATATTGGGCAAGTGATACTCCTGCAATAATATGCTGAATTGTCCACTGAAAGCGACATAAAGAGTTTCACCTCAAGAATCAGTTCCTATCTATTACAAAAACTGTAACAAAGTCTGAAAAGCATAAGAGAAAAAATTTAGCTTTGCAGCAAGGTTCTGAGGTAAACTTTATTTAACCCAAAAGTAGGGTCAAGGAAAAGCCTCTATTTAAAGGAAAAAACAAACGCTACAGTTTTTCAGAGATGAAGGATTGTTTGATCGGTGTAAGTATTCTAACAGCACATTAGCAGAGGGGACTCATCTCCTTTACTTTTGCCCAGATGGTAATACAGCCTAATCAAAAAGATAGTAATTTCTAAATAAGGAAGTAAAATACCTAAATTTTAGGTTTCCTAACTCTCAATCTCAGAATCCGTATGTCTAGGTTGCGCTGTATCCTGCTCTTGTTACCCGTGGGAAAACTAGATGATAGTTCCAGCTACACTATATAGTATTCTGCTTCGGAAAAGTCACAGCCTTGAAAACCCTATAGAGTGCAGTTCTACTCTGCACACACGGGGTCATCATTTGTCAGAACAGATTCGACAGCAACTAACAATAACAAAAATCATTTACTGAAAACTTACAAACACACATTTAAGCTATATTATACCATTTAATTTGGACAATCACCCTGTGACTCTGTTGAGGAAAACAGAAGATCAAGAAAGTTAATTAATCCATTTAATGAGTGGCAGATCTAGGATTCAAATCCATTCCTTCTAACCCAAACTCTGTGCACTTTATCTACTCTCTGTGGTAGACACCGCTATTTGACTACCCAATATCCATTCTCCTCTTCTTCCTAACTTTGTCAGAGATAGATAATACAAAGCAATTAAAATTATTCATGTCCTTTTAGACTCCTGTGCTGGGGGTCTCTAGGATTGCTCCCAATGGGTAGATCTCCACTTCCTGGTATTCATGCCCTTATGTAATCCCCTCCCCTTGAGTGTGTGCTGAATCTACTGACACTTCTAACGAATAGAAGAGGACAAAAGTGATGTGATGGCACTCCTGAGATCAGGTTACAAAAAGACTGTGGTTTCCATCCTGGGATGCTCTCTCTTGCTCTCCTGCTCACTCTGAGGGAAGACAGCTGCCACATTGTGACCTGTCTGTAGAGAAGCTCTTGTGGCAAGGTACTGAGGAAGTCTGGCAACAAATGAGGAACTGAGGCCTTCAGTCAAACAACATGTTAGGAATTGAATCCTACCAACAACCATGTACCTGAGCTTGGAAGTGGGATCTCCCCCACTCAAGTTTCAGATGAGACTGCAGCCCCCAAGTGACAACCTGTTGGCAGTCTTGCAAGAGACTGTGAGGCAGAGGCAACCAGCTGAACTGTGACTGGATTCTTGACCCCCAGAAAATGTGAAATAATAAACGTGTGTATTTTTTTTTTTTTTTAAGGCAGGCTAGAGGAATCCTAGTGACAGAGTTGTTAAAATGCTCAGCTGCTAACCAAAGGGTCAGCAGTTCAAACCCACCAGCCACTTCTCAGGAGAAAGACGTGGCAGTCTTCTTCCATAAAGATTACAGCCTTGGAAACCCTATGGGGCACTTCTACTCTGTCCTAAAGGGTCGCTATGAGCTGGAATTGACTCAACAAATGGGATAAGGTAGGCTAATTTGTTATGTAACAATAGATAACTAACACAATTCCTTTGAAGTGGGTAGGAGCCACATGACTCACTTATAGCCAGTGAAATATACACAGAAGACAGATGAATGGGGCTACCGGAAAATTCATCGTTTCCTTGATTTAAAAAAGGACAAGCTCAGCTGCTACAAGCATTTGGTGTTTTTCCTTCTTCCTTCCTGGGATGTCAACACGATGCCTGAAGTCAGAGGAGTCATTTTGCACCGTGAATATAATACCTGGGTCCTTTATTTTTTTTATGGCACCATGGAGCTGCTACCTCAGTCCCGCACTGCTTTATTCTTACATTCTGTTACAAAAGAAAGAGACATCCTTCTTTGGGTCCTGTTATTTGCAGCCAGATGCAATTCTAATTGATTTACTCCGTTCCAGCTTTAGCCATGTCGTTTAACTTCTGTGAGCTCCAGTTACCTCTGTAAAATAGAAGGTTAATAACATTCTCCCTTTCTACTCAGCCAGGTGTGATGAAGTGTTTTGTATCTCATAAAATACAATATAAATTAAAGGTATTATTATTTTTATTTTAACACTGCAGACATATTGTATAATAAACCATCTTATTTAATGACCATTCCAGGTCTAATAGCATTGACAATGAGTGAGCATATTTAAATAATTTTAAGTCTTACTAAAATTTTTTTTAAAACCTAATAAATATTTTTAAATCCAAATAAATAATGTGTAGGTAATAATTTTAATAATTGCATCATAATAAAATTTTATTTAATGTAACTAACAAAAATAAAATCAATAAAAACTTTCAAATCTATGCTATACATGAATTTAATGGGCTTTTTTTTTATGTCTATGTCTTCAAAATAATTCATAAAAAATCTTAAATAAGCCCAGTAAGCAGCAGATTAAATTCAATACTTACACTTCATCAGCCAGTATCATCTATGTAACTCAAAGGGTACTGTACACGTGGTGATTAAGCAATATTGCCCTTGGCTGCTGTTATCTAGGGTATACTTAATGGTGTTGCCCAGGAAGTATTATGGTGTCTCTGTTTTTGCGCAATGGGTATCTATTTTCAAATCAGGCTCCAGAGGAAGCACCTCTTCCCACCAAAGCCGATTTAAAACCTGCCTCCTATCTTTGCAGCACACGGAAGACATCGATTACTGCAAAGAAAACACAGATGGAGATGTTCAGGTTAGAAATTCAGCATTGCGTGACCACAGCCAGCAATTTGCTGAACAAACTCAAGAGAAGCAAACCACACTTAGAAATCCACAGATAAATCAAGCCTCTAGTCTATGCTTTAAAACTACACCTCAAGAGCGTAAGTGAACATGAAGATATAGTTATGAGTCTACAAAAAAAGGGTCATTCTAGCAGTTGCAAATGCACAAGGAGGATCCAGTTGGGACCAGAATTATTTCCACTGAGTACCAGAGTTCCTTACTAAAGAGAAACTTGGGACTAATATCAAAAGCCACTGAATAGCCTCTACAATTTATCATATGTAAGATTTTTTTTTTTATATAAGAACATGTAGAAAACTATGAAGTAAACATAATCAGTGGTGGATTCAATTGGTCTCAATGAATCCTTAGGTTATTTTTATAATGCACCAGGCTTGTAATAATAATAACAGTATCTAACATTTATTGAGTGCTTACTGTGTTTTGTTTTTTTTTTACTGTGTGCCAGGTTTTGTTCTAAGTACATGTATTCATGCATCCTCACTTTACAGATGAAGAAACGAAGTAACCTGCCCACAAACTAGGAGGTTGCAGAACTGTACAGAGTCACACTCTCACTCATTACACTAAAACCCTGTCTAGACGTTATCTATAGCCTAGATGACATAGACTCTATCTGATTATTCTGTTTCCTACTATAGGTAAACTATATAAGCAGGCCCTCTTAATTTTGACTAATAAGGCTGATTTCTGTCTATATATGCTAGACATATACTCAGGTTATTTACTGCTGTGAAACAAATGATCTCAAACTGCCCCAAACCTATTAAAAAAAAAACCCACTGCCATCGAGTCGATTCCGACTCATAGTGACCTTATAAGGGGAGAGTAGAACTGCCCTACAGAGTTTCCAAGGAGCGCCTGGTAGATTCGAACTGCAGACCTTTTGGTTAGCAGCCAAATGTTTAACCACTATGCCACCAGGATTTCCAATCCCAAACCTAGAGGCTTAAAACTATACAACAATCATTTTATTTTGCTTAAGAACCTGCAACCTAAGTAGGGTTCTTCTATGCTCCATGTAGTGCCAGTGGGGTGGCTCGAAGGCTAGGGTAGGGGTGAGTGATTCCATGCCTGCAGGCTGGAATAATCTGAAAGTCACTCAAATCTGTCCGGCAGTTGATGCTGGCAGTCAGGTGGGACCTCAGTTTGGGCTGTCAGCCAGAATACCTACACGTGGCATCTCCATGTTGTTACTTGGCTCCCTGACAGCATGGTGGCTAGATTCCAAGAGCAAACATCCCAAAAGAATAAGGCGGAAGTACATGGCACTTTTATGACCTAGCTTCAGAAATCAGGTAGTATCACTTCCAAATATTGGTCAAAGCAGTCAGAACGGTCACCCAGGTTCAAAGAAAGGAGACACAGACCCTACCACTCATTCGAAAAACTGTCAACATCATATTGTAAGAGTAGCTTACAGCATCAGCAGCCATCTAGATCATATGGGAAATATAATCTATCAATAATACAACTGTAGCTTTTCAAAAGCTAGAGATAGTAGATATACACAACAAATAAAGGAATTAAATAAGTGATGTCAACAGCATCCTATTATAATCAAAAACCTCATGGGTTATTTTAAAAAATAAAATTTCTACTATATATATTCCCTTCTATTATAGAGCTCGAAGATATTTCAATGAACAACTTAACTGTGTCTGATCTGGTTTCAACTTCCTGGACACCAAATTTGAGGTTAAATTGCCTTCTAATGGGAAAAGCTAATAAGGACTGGTATCATGAGAGAGTAGATTTTTCTATTGTCATGTTAAAATAGAAAAATGAGCACTGCCATTCATGTAGTATCACTTTCAGTAACACATACTACCTCTAAGCCAGTTCATTCTAACCTGGAAATGCACTGTAAATCAAAATTGTGGTTCACTTTACCAAGATGGCATGTCATTTGTAGATCCTTCACTGGGGACACTGGAAAACAACTCCATCACTGTAATTCATGTGCCTTCACTCAATGGTCAGCAACAGTTACTGATTTCATTCTGATTATAAGTGCTGCTTATTTTTTATCCTCACCTTCACTTTCATCCCTGAGATATACTGTTCTCCAGTCTGAAATCCCCTGTCCACCTGTCCCCTAACTGACCTAAATCATACGCGTTGCTTAACTCAATCACAAATTTTCATTTCTGTACTCCCTCTGAATACACATCCAAAATCAATGTTAGATCTATACCTGTATTAACAAAAATGTTACCTAAAAATCATTTGGAAACATTTGGAAATCCTAATTGAAATTCCAAGAAGCTCGGCGATACCATGTATATCCAAACAGACAGTATAGGAAAGCTTCACCTGTTTAGGGTCTTTTTTGTTGTCGTTGTTGTTAGGTGCCATCGAGTCTCTTCCCACTCATGGCGACCCTATGTACAACAGAACAAAACACTGCCCAGTCCTGCACCATCCTCATGATCACTGCTATGATTAAGCCCACTGTCATAGCCACTGTGTCATCCCATTACATCAAGGGTCTTCCTCTTATTTGCTGACCCTCTCCTTTACCAAGCATGATGTCCTCCTCCAGGGACTGGTCCCTCCTGGTAACATGTTCAAAATATGCGAGATGAAATCTTACCATCCTCCCACCTAAGGAGTATTCTGGTTGTACTTCTTCCAAGACAGATTGGTTTGTTCTTCTGGCAGCCACGGTATAAATTCACTATTCTTCACCTACACCATCATTTAAAAGCATTAATTCTTCTTTGGTTTTCCTTATTCATTGTCCAGCTTTTGCATGCATATGAGGAGACTGAAAATACCATGGCTTGGGTCAAGCATGCCTTAGACCTCACAGGGACATCTTTGCTTTTTAAAACTTACTTAAAGAGGTCTTTTGCAGATTTGCCCAATGCAATATGTCATTTGATTTCCTGACTGCTGTATCCATGGGCATTGATTGTAAATCCAAGTAAAATGAAACCCTTTACAACTTCACTCTTTTCTGCATTTATCATGATGTTGCTTATTAGTCCAGTTGTAAGGATTTTTTGTTTTCTTTATGTTGAGGTATAATCCATACTGGAGGGTAGAGTCTTTGATCTTCATCAGTAAGTGCTTCAAGTCCTCTTTGCTTTCCACAAGTAAGGTTGTATCATCTGCATATCGCAGGTTGTTAATGAATCTCTCTCCAATCCTGATGCTGCATTCTTCTTCATATAGTCCAGCTTCTTGGCTTATATGCTCACCATACAGACTGAATAAGTATGGTAAAAGGATCTTTACCTATTTATAAAGAGCCCTGGTGGTGTAATCATCAAGCACTTGGATGTTTAAGCTAAAGGTCACTGGTTTGAACCCACCAGCAGCTCCGCAGGAAAAAAAAGACCTGTCGATCTGCTCCCATAAAGATAACAGCCTTGGAAACTCATAGCAGAACTATGAGGCAGTTATACTCTGTCACATAGGTTCGCTATGAGTCAGAATCAACTCGATGGCACACAACAACATATTTATAATCAAATAAAGTGTTCAGCAAGAGTGTTTGGGCCTGAGCCCTCTACCATATAGTAAAGCATACAAGGGTCAGTAGAAGTTGAAATAAATTGGAATAAAGGTAACCTCCTGAATGTTCCTAGGAAAGGATGAAGAAGAACCTAGGGAGCAGGATATGAAGGTAAGCAGGTAGGAGGGGGGCAGAACATGATTTATTGTCTCTCCCACCATAATTTAACCTCTGTTAAGACAAAGGTTGTTGCTTTGTTCACTGTGATACCCCCAGAACTAAAACAATGCCTAGCAGGTAGCAGATAGTCAACAATTATTTGTTGATTGAACGAATGATAGCCACAGTAATAATCCTTGAGATACAATGCAGTGAGAGATGGGAATGTAGACCCTTAGCAGCAGATACTGTCTTTTAGGCATTTGCCTTCTTATCAACCGTATTCATACTCAGCCAGAGTGGGAGGCTAACCTTCTCTCCCTGTCTGGAGAGCTGGAGTGCAGAGCTGCATCTCCCCATCATAAATATAAAGGAACCTAAATACATGTGAAAAGGAGCCCTGGTGACGCATTGGTTAAGTGTTTGGCTGCCAGACAAAAGGTTGGCGGTTCGAACCCACCACTGACTCTGCAGGAAAAAGATGCAGCAGTTTGCTTCTGGAAAGATTTACAGCCTTGGAAACTCTATGCGACAGTTCTACTCTGTCCTATTGGGTCATTATGAGTTGAAATCGACTTGATGGCAATGGGTTTGGTTTTGGTTTTTTAGATACATCTGAAGGAGCTCTGGTGATGCCGTGGCTAAGCATCAGCTGCTAACCAAAACGTCAGTGGTCTGAACCCACCAGCTGCTCCAGAGGAAAAAAGATCCGGCGATCTGCTCTCATAAAGCCTAGGAAACCCTACGGGGCAGTTCTACACTGTCATAATAGGGGACGCACTGGTTTATGAGTTGGAATTGACTGGATAGCACACAACAATATACATCTACCAGAGAAAAAGTCTACCCACATCAACACGATAGGACGCCACTCAGTAGAACTGCAAGTGTCTCCCACCTTTTGTAAAGGAGCATTACCTGCAGCCTGGTCTTCTTAATGGCCTGTTAAGCAGACCTTCCATTAACGGGGTCAGTCGTAAGGCAACAGAATGGTCACCAAAGAGTGGTACTCACACATTTTCCACTCACTGTGGACCCAGTGAAAATTAATAAGGAGGCTTTTCCTTTATTTAAACTATTTTATTTTTTAGACAACTTCACCTTTCAGGTCTCCATTTCTTGTATGCTGCTATTGCTTTCAAGAATGTCCAGTCAATAGCACTCCATGTGCATAAGACCAAGAAGGCCATGGGTTGGCTTTTTCTCTTTCTTTATGCCCTCAGTAAATCTACCCTGATTTCCAAGCCCTTCTCAGTCACTAAGTAGCTACAGCCAAGTTATTTAACCCCCAGGGCATCTCTTTCCTCATTTATAAAACTGGTATTTGGGAACAGATAAACTTAACAGTCTCTTCTAGTCACAAATTCTTCAAATCGATAAGTAAGAAAGGACTCCAAACAATAATCTCTCTTGATGGTGTAAAATAATGGTGCTATTTAATTCTTTCTTGTAATCTAATGGTGCCGTTTATTTCTTCGATCAATAGATAAGTAAATATTTACTAGGCACTCACTCTATGCATAGTATTGTGCCACTTCTCTGGTGTTCCAGAACTTGTATTTTTTAATAATACCTGTTTGAGTTTTGATCCATGTTTGAGAACTTTAGGTTCTTGATTTCAAATTCTGTTAGACTATATGGTTTGTTCATTTATCTAGTTATTCAAGAGACAGTTGTTGAGTTGTTAATTGATTAGACCTCAGTAAAGAAGGATGAGTTCACTACTTTATAATGGAAGATGTTTAGTTGTTGAGATTTGCTAACATGTTTAACTCCAACTATGAACTAGAATGATGACTAGTGGCAATCATAACCTTCACCTACAAATATTTTCAGAAACTAAATGTCATAGTAACTACCAGTTGCTGAACACTTACCTTGGGCCAGTGCTTTGTATTTCATCTTTACAACAGCCTTCTAAGAAAGGCACTGTCAGTTCCACAGAACAGATTACAAGAGACAGGAGGTTCTAGAAGATTGTACTGTGAATCACAAAATCCTGACTCTACAGCTGTCATTCCCAAGGGCCACAGGCAATTTCCTACCAAATTTCTAACATTTTTAAACTTCTTTGTTAATCTGATACTCTTGTATGTAAGCTTGCCACAAATTCATAATTAAAATGAATACTTACTCACTGCAGGCTCTCTTCTTTGCTGTTACTCTGAATAGTTAGCCTCAGCACAGTACTGTTGTTGTTAGTTGCCTTCCAGTAGATTACAATCCATGGCAACCCCATGTGTGTACTGCACAGTATAGGAACTTTTTATTGAATAAATACAACGAGCTGGTTTTATTTTCTGTTTTGGCCGGGTTTAAAAGTAACAAACTTGGAAGTCTTAACAGTCAAGACCACTGTGCCCTTGTGAGGGAGCCACAGCCACTGAAATCTTCTTCCCTAGGCAATTAAAGGGGGACGTCTGTTCACCTTCAGGGCTGGAATAAGTCCCATCTGTTTGTGCCTTATAGAAATGGCCCAATGGCAAAATCATCTCAGTTCCTCAGACGAATACATCCAAATAAGTTATTACTAATCATCATTAAACAGAAAACCTCTATCTCACTCTTAGAGAACCCTTTTTCTTTTCTTTCTTTTTTTTTTTTTAAGCCAAATGGTCATATCAAAATACAATGTTCCTAAAGTAAAATTTCAAATTGGCTTTGGAACAACAATAAACATTGTCATAACACAAGGAAGAAAAATAATGGAAGATATTAGTTTGATAGCGGGAAACAAAATTTCTGGTTCCAACACGATCTGGCTGATGGCATTAACACCTTTAACGGAATTTAGTTACAAGTGGAAAAATAAATACAATCAGCCCTATTTGATGCAAAGTGAGAAGCAGGGGAAAAAAGTGAAAAAGATTTCAAGGGAATTACAAATTCCAAAGGACAATGATAAAAGAAATACAGCCAGATATTGTTTGGTAACATCTCATGGAATTAAAGTATTAGTGCTATTTTAAAATTATCTTATGCGTATTTCTGACTAGCACTATATTTCATATTATGTCATTAAAAGGTGTGGCTCAGAACAAGGATGACAGAAATACAGCCTCAAATTCTAAAAAGCTAGAATCCTAGGGAGGTGACAATTTGTTTTGAATCTGGGGAAACGTTATTAAACCTGTAAAAATAATGTATTTAACACTTACTAGGTTCCTGCACTAGGCCATGTTTGAAAAATAGAGAGATAATTAATATAAACCAGTAACATAAAAGAGCTCATCTGCCATGGTTGTAGCAGTGCATCAACAAGAAACTGCCAGAAGTTCAAGTGGGATTCAGAAGAGGACATGAAGGAGGGATACCACTGCTGATATCAGATGGATCTTAGCTGAAAGCAGAAATACCAGAAAGATGTTTACCTGTGTTTTATTGACTAGGCAAAGGCATTTGACTGTGTGGATCATAAATTATAGATGACACTGCGAAGAATGAGAATTGTAGAACACTTAATTGTGCTCCTGCAGAACTTTTACACAGACTAAGAGGGAGGTGTTAGAACAAGGAGATACTGAGTGGCTTAAAATCAACAAAGGTGTGTATTAGGATTGTATCCTTTCACCATACTTATTCAATCTGTATGCTGAGCAAATATCTGAGAAGCTGGACTATATGAAGAAGAGTGAGACATCAGAATTGGAGAAGACTCATTAACAACCTACGATATGAAGATGATACAGCCTTTCTTGCTGAAAGCAGAGAGAAGTTAAAGCACTTACTGATGAAGATCAAAGACTACAGCTTTCAGCATGAATTATACCTCAACATAAAGAAAACAAAAATTACCACAACTGGACAAATAAGCAACATCATGATAAACAGTGAAAAGACTGCCAAGGATTTCATTTTACTTGGATCTACAATCAACGCCCACGGAAGCAGCAGTCAAGAAATTAAACAATGTACTGCATTGGGCTAATGTGCTGCAAGAGACCTCTTTAAAATGTTAAAAAAATAAAGATGTCACTTCGAGGCCTAAGATGTGCCTGACCCAAGCCATGGTATTTTCAATAGCCTCACATGCAAGTGAAAGCTGGACAA
The DNA here is from genome assembly GCF_024166365.1 of Elephas maximus indicus. NCBI lineage: Eukaryota > Metazoa > Chordata > Mammalia > Proboscidea > Elephantidae > Elephas > Elephas maximus. The sequence goes on from NC_064822.1 coordinate 127,478,593, forward strand.
TGAATAAGGAAGACCAAAGAGGAATCTGATGTACTTAAATTACGGTGTTGGCAAAGAATATTGAACATATATGGACTGCCAGAAGAACGAACGACTCTGTCTTGGAAGAAGTAAAAGCCAGAATAGTCCTTAGAAGCAAGGGTGACAAGACCTCGTCTCACTTACTTTGGACATGTTACTAGAAGGGACTAGTCTCTGGAGAAGGACATCATGCTTGGTAAAGTAGTGGGTCAGTAAAAAAGAGGAAGACCCTCTACGAGATAGATCGACACAGTGGATGCAACAATGGGCTCAAACACAGCAACAATTGTGAAGATGGCAAAGGACCAGGCAGTGTTTCATTCTGTTGTACATAGAGGGGTCACTATGAGTTGCAACAGACTCAACAGCACCTAAAAACAAGGTCCAGCACTGGACCATGTTTGAAAAATACAGAGATAATTAATATGAACCTATTAACATGAAGGAGAGTATCTGCCACTGGAAGGGAGAGAGAGGACGGAAAGGAAGCTAACGTGTTGAGTATCCTGTGTACCATACAGTAGACTAGGACCTTTACAGCCATGAGCTCATTCAAGGCTCACAACAATCTGGAGAAGGTGGCATTATTCCCATTTTGTAGTAAAGCTCACCCAGGCTCAGAAAAGGAGTGCAGCTTGCCCAAGGTCACATAGTAACGTGGGTCAACTGGGACTTTATACCATTATATCTAACCTTTTCAGTATCCAAACATATATATGTTAGCAAAACATACAACAGGCTTGGTAGTAGGGGTTGCTTAAAAGATAAACCATGCAAATGAATAATCAACTTTTAACTTCTGTGAGCTCTACCAAAAAAAAAAAAAAAACTCCAATAAAGAAAATCAATCAGTAATGATTAGAGATGTGAATTCATTTCCATTTCCAGGTTAGGGAGACTAAGGCATTGTCATAGTAGGCAGCTGAAGAACAAAATATTTCTTCCATGTAGTTGAGTGAGGGGAAATCAACATCAGGCTTCAAAAAATAACACCAAGCTTCAAAGTAAAATATGGAATTGTTAACTAAAATCCTTTATTCATTTCTCCAAATAATTATTATTTCTGACTGAAAGAGTAGAGAGAAACATGAAGACAGACTGGGCACAACCAATTTTTTCCGTAAAGGGCAACATATATACAAATTCACATTGTGAAAGCTGAGAAGAGCATTTCAAAACTAAGGCTACTGACAGACTAGGGCTTCTGCCTAAGGTCAAGGCCAAAATTCCTTCCTGTCTTAAATGACTCAGTTTTGTGTTTTTAAAGACATACGATACAGCCTATCTTCTGCAGATTTCTGCTGTAACTTTGAATTCTACAGAAAACTGCAGTTTTACCTGCCTACTCCTTTTACTCTACTAAAGGAAGAGTTTGTGGTTAGAAATGGCCAATGTTAAGAAGAGATTATCCAGCTTTATGCCAGTGTTAGACATAGTGTTAAACATGTGATTTTAGTGGCTAAGCCGATTCTAAGAAGATATCCCCTTTAAACTCCCTCAAACATACTTGTAATTTTCCAAACCTTATTCTAACTAGCCCAGCTTAGAGTTAAAATAACCAGATGTTAAATACAAAGCTGTAACTTTTCTGTATCAAAAGCCTTTTTTTCCTTCTCTCCTTAACAAACATTAGAATATCTGTTAGAACTTTCACTTATAATCACCCTAATCCTTTAACAAACTTCACTTTTATACTTCAGCAGCATTCATCACCATAATACTAAGGTAACTCAGATTAACACAGGCTGCAAATGTCTAGGCACCAGGAAACATGTGATTTTAGTGGTCAGGCAAAATCCTGTCTCCTGGAGCCATCCTTGTAAAGGAAGCCAGCCCCTGTAAGGACAGTCAACCGAGACCCTGCAACCTGCAGCTTTGGAAATGTTAACCAATCAAAAATGCTTTAGCTGTATCCTTCTGTTTGCAGTTTTTTTACTTCATAAGCCTCTGTAACACTGCAGCTCAGAGAAGCACTTTGTTCAGATTACTCCAGCACTATGTTTCCCATTTTGCAAAATGCCTTTTCACTGTAATAAAAGTCTCTGTTTTTAAACTTAAAGACTTGTAGTTTTTTTCACTACAACAAAGCCAAATGATTTATTTATTAATAGCAATGTTGAAATACAGCCAGTAAAATCTTTAATGGTGACAAGAACACAATGCAAAAATAATTTAATCCACCTAAAAATATACTTAGTGATAATAAGTATATGTTAATCGATATTAACCACATCAATGAGAACCTAGTATTTGTCAAACTGAACAATTCTTGAAGTCTCGAGGGTGTATTCAGCCAGAGCCCATCTCAATTTGGATTCCAGATTAACAACACTAATGGGAGCTCTTAGCCTTGATTCCAGCAGTTTCATGAAACAGAAAATGCTTTCGCAAAAGAGGACACATTCAAACACCACTCAAAATATGACCTCACAGACAGAAATTTCATGGTAGTTCTGAGATACTTTTAGCCATCTTCAAATTTAGAAGAATATCATCAGTACATTTTCTTCGTAGGCATAGATTGCACTCAGTTGAATCTTGAATCACATCCTCTCTAAAGGCTGAGTCCTATTACCCCAGGTATATCCTGTAGTTCACAACCCAGAGGCAGCTGCAGAAACTTTTCTGGTTCCTTGAAAAGATCAACTAACTATACAAAACCATTAGCTAGATTGACACAATTAACCCATAACAAGCACACAGTTTCCAGCAGAAGAACTAAGAAAATGCACTTGGCAATCCCTGGACAAAGAAACTGACAGAGAGATAAGGGTAATCCCTAAATTTTGACTATTATCCAACACTGGACCTAGTGAATTTATTCAAGAATAAAAGAGGGGAACAAAACAAAAAACATGCGTTGAAATAATTTGTAGCACAAGAGACATTTCCCTAAAAATTTAATGCGAAATCCACCTCTTAAGTATTTTTACGACAGGGCACATCATACATAGAGCAAACGTGTTTGATGCTACTACCAGGATTTGAGAAGATACTGTCTCTATTAAATAAGAATGGGTAGAATAAGAAAAGCGGATAGTAAAATAAAAAAGTACAGTATTTGTCAGGTTGCTGTTATTTGCCATCGGCTCCAACTCAGAGTGACCCTATGTACAACAGAATGAAATACTGCCCGGACTTGCGCCACCCTCACAATCATTGTTGTGCTCGAGCCCACTGTTGCGGTCACTGTATCAAGACATCTTGTGGAGGGTCTTCCTCTTTTTCACTGACCCTCTACCAAGCATGATGTCCTTCTCCAGGGATTGGTCCTGTCTGATAACATGCCCAAAGCAAGCAGGATGAAGTGTCGCCACTCTCACTTCTAATGAGCATTCTGGCTATACTTCCTCTAAGACAGATTTGCTCCTTCTTCTGGCAGTCATGGTATATTCAATATTCTTTGCCAACACAATTCAGTTGTGTCGATTCTTCTTCGATCTTCCTTATTCATTTTCTAGCTTTAACACACATATGAGGCAAATGAAAATGAGGTGACTGGGTCAGCTGCATCTTAGTCATCAAACTGACATCTTTACCTTTTAAGACTTTAAAGATGTCTTTTGCAGGTTTACCCAATGGAATACATCGCTGTTGATCCAAGTAAAATAAAATCCTTGACGACTTCAATATTTTCTGTTCATCATGATGTTGCTTACTTGTCCAGTTGTGAGGACCAAAGAATACAGTAGAAAAAATTAAATTCACACCAGACACAAGTTTTATACAACAGAAAATGGAATAAGAAGGATAAATAACAAACTTGAGAAAATGTCCCAGGAATGAATAGATGAAAAGAATGAACCTGAAGACAGTCATTTTGAAGATACTATCAGAAATCCTGCCTATGAATAACTGGTATTCTCAAAATAGAAACCAATGCAAATGAATTGCTCAGGGCAGGGAAAATGAATGAATCCTCCATTTTGATCTGATAATAACCCTTGGAGGAAAATAATTCTGAGAAAGGTTAAAGCATTTTTCCAAGGTCACCAAGTTTTAATTTGTGGAGTTGGAATATAAATCCAAGTATGCACAGCCTGTATTTTTTTGTCAATCACATAGCACAGGTTCCAAAAGATATACTAAAAGAAAACTTTCAAAACCTGGAAAAGGACTGGCAATTGCCAAGTACTCAGCAAATTACAGGAAAATATTTTTAAAACTATATTTGTCATTTCTAAATCAAGACAGAGTGAACTTGGATTCTCTTCCGCAGTAGTAAATGTCAGAAGACGGGGTAACGTCTATGGCTGTGCTGTCCAAAATGGTAGCCACTAGCCATATGGACTATTTAAATTTAAATTAATGGAAGTCCCATATTCTCAACCAAAATGAGCCCTCCCCCTGCAAGGTATTTTTATACGTGCTATACTAATTTTTTTTTACAGCAACTCATAAAAAATGATTGGTATAGCAGCACTTATTAAAATACCTCGGGGGGGGCACAGTTGGTAAACAAATGTAGAAGATGCATATTATTTGCCTAAAAATACTGTATAAAAAATTAAACTGGCCATGCTTCAAGTATTCAATAGCCACATGTGAGCTATAGGGTACTAATGTATTAGATAGCACTGATACAGAACATTTCTATATCACAGAAAGCTCTACTGGACAGGGCTGGACTATAGAGTTTTGAATAAAATTTCTTGACCAAATAACTGTATGGGAAAGTTTCAATTACTCTTTGAAGGTTAGAGAAAATTTTTTTCAGTTTTGGGAAAATCTCAGAAAATATACTACTCATGTACTTTTTTGAGAATAATGTTTGTTTATGCATGCAACCATGCTGACTAGTCTCATTTTAAATTCATGACTACAGATCTAAAATGAGCACTAAAAATGCCTGGAAATCCCACTACATATCCCTGATAAGTTTACTTCCCACATTCTTTTCTCTCCTCAAACCTACAAAATTGGTGCCCACCCACCCCTCCCATCCCCTTATACACACATACATACACACATGTGCACACACATGCACGCACACACACACACACACGTTCCTCTCAACCTAAGACCTTGCCTCATTCTTCACAGAGAAAATCAAACAACTGGAAACAGGAGCCCTCTAATCTTCCCACTCCCAGATGTGCCCACCCATCTGCACTGGGCCCATGTTCTACCTTCTCTTTTTAACAAATTAAGAAAAGTCCCAGCTCCTAACAAAGACTAAGCGCTTCAGCTGTGCCCTGGATCCCATGCCCTCCACCTACCTCAGACACAGCACTTATGCCATTATTCCCTCTCTCTCCTGTAGCATCAATGTCTCCCTCTCTGCTGGGTCATATCTACCAGCATTACAGCATGCTGTAATGGACTTTTTTGTTTTTTTTAAAGGTATTTAGGTCATAAGTGCCTGTTTTAGTTAGCCAGTGCTGCTGTAGCACAAATACCACAAGCAGGAGGCTTTAAAGAACAGAAATTTATTTACTCACACTTCTGGATGCTAAATGTCCAAATCAGACAGAGACTAAGCTTTGTTAATTCTTCCCTTGTCAGTAGCCCTGGGCATTCCTGGGTTCCTCTGTGTTCCCAGGCTTGTAGCCAATCTTCATATAGCATCAGTCTTCCCGTATGTGTCTCAGTATCTATTCCTGTCTTTTTATAACTCAGAAGTGATTAGGTTTAGGATCCACCCTACAGTGGCATGACCTCATTAACATAACACAAGAAAAACCCTATTATCAAGGGCTAAGAACTTAATACACATTTTGGGGGGATATAATTCAATCCCTAACTGTGCCCTCCAGCAATAACTCCATTTCTCTGCTCACTTCATATAAGTCTTGGCTCAAATGACACCTCCTCAATGTACCCTTTGCTGACTACCTATCCAAAGCTGCCCAAACCTCACATCCCCATGGTCTCTACCACATTAGGCTGTTTTCTTCATAACACTTATATTAAACCCAAAAAACCAAAACGGTTGCCATGAAGTCCATTCCAACTCATAGCAACCGTACAGGACAGAGGAGAACTGCCTCATGGGGTTCCTAAGGGACGGCTCGTGGATTCGAACTGCCAGCCTTTTGGATAGCAGCTGAGCTCTTAACCACTAGACCACCAGGGCTCCAGCACTTATATCAGTAGGAAAAAAAAAAAAGTTCCAGAATTGCAGAGAGTTTTTCAGTCTTGTTCATACCCCACATCTTCAGTGGAGCAAATAACAATAATAATAGAATACCAATTTGCCATGGTCAAAGTGTAGATTATCTTATTTAATTTTCACTTAGCTTTGAGGTAGTACTATATTATTTCACAGCCCGGAAAACTAACGCCCAGGGAGGTTTTATATAACTTGCCCAGGGTTACACAGCTAGTAAGTGGTAGAATCAGGATGAAACCTGAGCAGCATATCTCCATAGCCCATGCTCTCAACCACTATATTTTGCTGCCTCTCTAGATAACAGGTACTCAAATATACTTTTTGTTTGTTTACTGAATGAAGCTCTTGACCAAGTCATCAAGAAACAAAGCAACACTATAACTCAAGAATGGGAATATTAAGGACGTGAACATTGAAAACAACCAAAGGTCATAAAGATGGTGGCAAGGGACATTAACCACTAATAAGGAAAAGTGTAGTACAGAAATATCTAACTAGTGAACGCACATATAAGAGCAAAAAGAGAAAGCTAAAGAAAAAAATACAAAAGAGGACTTAAAGTAAAAATAGCAGTAAGAACACCACCACCAAAAAAGAGAATTGAGATATAATTATACATCATAGAAATACCTACTCACAATTTCTGTTAACTTGTGGCCATGACCAGAGATGTTTTCACAGTAATAGGTGGTCACAAGCACTAGAAAAAAAGTGGACACTTATTCCCCCAAACTCATGCCCTATACCTTGCTGCACTCCTAACTTTTCTCTCGCCATTTTCCTTTCAAAGCTCCCAACTCTTCTTCCTCCTCCCGCGAAGTTTTTTCCAGATTCAAGAGCTCAAGCATTTCTCTCTTTCTTGATTTCAAAAACTTTGTTATCTACCTCACTAGATAACAAGCCACGTGGCAGTATGCATTTATATGTGTATTACTCTATCTTTTCCCACATTTATTCTGTTATCTTGAACTAGGCTAGGACATCTTGGGGACGGCGACTCTGTCTTGCACATCTCTTTTTCTCCTGAGGGCCTGGCACAGGATTTTATAAATAAATTAGGTAACTACTGGAAGGCAAGAGGAATACCATATATTTTCAATTATTAATAGTCCATAAATAAAAAAGAATCCTATGTTTCTATGGTACACATAATATTTAGGAATTATCTATACTTCCCCAAATCTTTCATTTCCAGCCAAATAACAGGAATTAGATATTAGCCACCACTAATATCTAATCACTTTCCCCACTATTGTGTTTGTAATATGTCTAAGCAATAACTTCTATCTGCCTCCAAAGCATCTTTGTCATTCACTCAGAGAGCCTTCCATTATGGACAAATAGCCAAACTGTATTCTTCTAGAAACTTCCATGTTAACTTTGCATATATTTAGATTGGTCTGCCTCCTCACCTGCAGCCATTCTAGTAAAGGGCATTTTAAAATTCAGCAAGTTTATAAGGATACTGCAACATCAGACAATCAGTCCAAACACTGTTGAAAGAATTTAATACAACTTTTTTATGTAGCTTGGGAATTTTGAATATTCTGGCCTAGACTCTAGGTTTTGCCCCAGGCCCCTGGTGTGAGGTTGCCAGATTATATACAAACACAAGATGATAGGTTAAATTTGAATTTCAGATAAATAATGAATAATGTTTTCGTATAAGTATGCTCCATGCAGTATTTGGAACATACTTACACTAAAAAATATTACATAGGACATACTTATATGGAAACATTATTCATCGTTTATCTGAAATTAAAATTTAACTGAGTGTCCTGTACTTTATCAAACAATCCTACACTGTGGAAGAAATTAATCTTTCCATAATTCTAGAATCATCTTCACACAGCACTGATGTCAGGCTGCCTGAACCTGTGTTTTTTTTTTTTTATGCTTCCTGGTTAATTCAATCTATCAATCTCTAACTCTACTTGTTTATCCTGGCTCTGTCCCTGCCAGAGAATTTTGAAAAGAGTTCTGATTATCTCTTCAGATTTTGCTCTAGCTCAGCAATTTGCCTTGAAAGAGCCAGATCTCCACCAGTGCTTCCCAACATAAATTACACTGAGGCCTGGGGAGCTATCTAAATTCTCTCCCATAGACTAGAGGAATAAAAGAGAAAGAAGAATCAAGATACAGCTGCAATAACTGAGGAAAGAGTGGCAATAATATTTTCCATGAGAGCCCAGGGTGGGGTAACACCGATCAGTACATTAAATCAGTGTACGTTCAATCACAAACTCGTGACCCACGGACCAGACAAGCTTTATTTGGCTTACACGTGTAATCCTCTGTGGTGTTTTTTAAAAAAAAAAAGTTTTTTAATTACTTACCAAAACTTAATAATCAGGATAATACCTAAATATCTGCCTCTATGACTTCTCTTGACAAAGAAGACCCAGCATTCCTATTTGGGCTTGCATTCCAATCTGGTAAACAAAGGCTGGAGCTGAAGAGAGCTGCCCCCTTGGGTTAGGCCACACATGTGTTCTCCCAAGACTCCCTCTCCCCAAAAGCCTCCATGACTTGCTATGGCCTCACCTGCATCCCACTGTACCTCTGGCTGCCCTGAAGTCTGTGATTGCCTCATACAGACCTTTTGCTTTTCACACATCCACACAACCAACCAACCTAGTTCCTCCTTTCTTCCCTCTGCAGTTTTCATGGGTGAATTGTGCATGTCACACCCTAGCAGGCTCCAACCGTCCACTGTCCCTACTAATTTGTACAAGGTCTCACCTGGATAAATGTGTATGTTCACCCAGTGTAAAGTGAAGCAAAATTCAACATGAGATATAAATGATCAAGTTTTACAAAGACTATAAGGAAAAAAAAACTCCGAGGAAAATATGTACCAAATTATAAATCAAGAGAATTGTGAGGTGTAGAATCCTGGAAGTACTACACATTAAATGAACAGTATTAGATTCAAACTAAAAACAAATACAGTACTTTAACTATTATTTACAGCAATGACAGATGCAACCAATACTCCTAATTCCAAAAGAATTATAGCATAACTCTTTTTTCCTACTTGACATGTAGTATTTGTAAACTGTAAACCTGTCAAGAATGGAAGACAACCTGAAGCAAAGCATTTAAATCAGCAAATCTTCATGTTGCAATTCACTGACCTAAATATTACAAAGAACATAAGCGAGACACTGCCACAAACCATACCAACAGAATAATTGGTAAATCTTGTGCATCAACAGTAGAAAAGACTGGAACATTAGGATCCTGGTGTAGCACATTATCTCACATTTATTAGGCAAATTTCCTAAATATGTAACATCACCAAGGTTCTGTTATCCAATCTGCTAAATAGGAGATAACACTGGTCTTTTCCACAAGGCAGTTCATGCCATAAAGTAAATTAAAATTCTCTAATCAGTTAAAATGGAAACCCTGGTGGTGTAGTGGTTAAGTGCTATAGCTGCTAACCAAAGGGTCGGAAGTTCAAATCCGCCAGGTGCTCCTTGGAAGCTCTATGGGGCAGTTCTACCCTGTCCTCTAGGGTCACTATGAGTCGGAATAAACTCAACGGCACTGGGTTAATCAGTTAAAAGAAGAAACAATTTTTTTTTTTATTATAACAGCCATATATGATTAATTGGGTTCATGATTCAGGGCACAGCATGCTGTCTAAAAATGAGAAACTCTTTTTCCTGTAAAACTGGACTGGAATCCTGGCTTTCCTCTTTCCTTTCCTATCCTTTCTTTAATAATTAACTTCAAGACTTCTCTAAATAAAAAGTCCTTTGTCCCTGTCAGCGTTCACTCAGTTACAGCTGACTTTCTGCCATAAAGGAAGGCTATTTGGGAGTCAATCAGCACTCATGCCTTTACCCTGCCCATCAGCACATTTGTTTCTCCTTACAATTTCCTTTCTGATTTCCCTGGCTGAGTAACATCAGGTGTTAGGTCCTTCTACGCACTGGGAAGAAATGGCTGCGGCGGTCTGTCTGCTTCTCTCCCCCTGGAAGAAAAGTGTCAAAATCGTAAGCACACAACTTACAGAAAAGTAAAATTCTAAAGTAAACAGCACCTTTCAGTAATTTATATTTACTGTTTCCTCTTTTCCTTCTCCCCCCATTTATACCCCAACTCCAACATACCAATTTGCTTGAACAGTTTTGATTCTAAATATCAAACTATTTATTGTTAAGGAATAAATATGCTGCATTTCTATTTTTTTTATTTTAGATTGATACTAGTCCAATTAAGTTCCTCACTTACTACGTAATTCTACACAACTAATTCTGTAATAAATATTGGCATTTCAATAATAATAAGTCCTACAAGTTTTTGTTCTTCCTCCATCTACTTTAGAATGAGAATAACAAGAGAGTGAAGAACAGATGAGCACAGTATTACATGTGAAATAACTGGCTAAAAAAGCACAAGCCGGCTACTATCTTTCAAGTATATTGCTTTATGGGGTTACTACATTCTTACTGAACAGGTCCCAGTTGTGTCACCATTAGCACTGAGTAGATGAAGCATTCAAGATTCTTAATTTGGAAAATCACCTAGATGACAAAGCAAGGTGGACTAAATTTAGAAATTTTTTCAATGGGCAACACCAAGCTCACAGAATTTAATGAGAGCCCTGTTTAGAAAGCACTCCATAAATAGGATAAAGTTCTATTGTTACAAGACCAACAGTAGACCCGGCTTTGGAGACAATGAAAATATAATATGGTGAAATGTGATCCACCCATGATAATCTGGTTGGATAGGAATGAAAGAAGAGGGGTGACCAATATCCTTCTTGGGACATCACATGAGAAACTGTGAGTTAGATGTTGAGCACCTCCTGACAGCAAAACCTCCTATAAATAATTTTTAAGCTTAGAGAAGGAATGAAAGGATTAATGAGATAAGAAGGGAATTCACTTTTGAGAAAGTGAGTGAACACAGAGTATATAACTAATTTAGTCAGGCTGTATCTAAGACAGGACACAATTATGCACAAACATTTGAAATATGTATAGACCAGAAAGAGAGGAATTTAATATCTTCTCAAAGGATTAAAAGCAATGGAAAAAAAGTCTCCAAGAGAAACAGTGAGAGACTTTTTTAAAGGTCATAAGTTGCCCTTGATGCATTAACTTTAAAAAAAAAAAAACTTTTTTTTTTAAAAGAAGGCAAATAAAATATCAATTTATTTTCATCACTGTGGACAGAAAATACGAAAGTAAGATTTTTACTTTTTTATGAGGATTTGGCCAAAGCAGCCTAAGTAGGAGGCAGGGAAACGCTCTTTAGCCCACATGGAAAGCTCACATAGCAACTTGAAAACCTGTATTCTCCCCTTTCCAAAATCCAAACACCTCAAAAGACAAGCTCAAATATTTCAGGAGCTAATTTTCCATCTCTTCTAACATATCTAATCTGAACTTGGAGCCTAGAGAGCGAGCAGTCTGTTGATAACATCTTTTAGCCGTCAAAGACATGGCATTGGTAACTAAAAAAATATACCACTAAAACAAACAACAACAAAACAAAAAATTGTTGCCGTCGAGTAGATTCCAACTCACAGCAACTCTAAAGGGGTTCTGAAGTAGAGACAGTAAAGAAATTTCCAGAAATCCACTACAATGCTAATATTATCTGTCACTCATTACTATAGGCCAGACACTATGCGAAGCATTTAACTTGGACGATTTCTTTAAATCCTCACAAAAATCTTACACGGTAAATACTGTTTGTATGGAAACTTTGCAGTAAGGGAAAATAAGGTTAAGATCCCAAGACTAGCAGTAGCCAAGCCAGGATGCAAACCCAGGCAGTCTGAAACCAGAGAGGAAAACTCATCCACCGCTGCTGCAGTGTGGTGGCACCTATTGTTTACTGGATGCTCGTGTGTGCCAGGCACTGTCCTAGGCATCTTACACATATCTTACTCCTCACAACCTATCTGGGAGGTAGGTAGTATTATTAAACTCAGCTATGGAATCTACCACACAAAGAGATTAAGTCACTTGCCCACGGTCACACAGTAAATGGTAGATCATCATTTATACACAATAAGGAAGATTCAAAAGGCAAGCATACTTAACCATCATACCGGCAATAAAGAATAGTGATTCATGTCACATTTAATAAGCTTGTGTCTGCTCAAGTACAGAAAAGGAATCTAGCCATCCAGGTAATCTGCCTGTGGAGGGCTGGTGACCTCAAGCCTCCACCTCCCTGGCATTCTCTCCAATAATCCACAAGCCAGTTCCTCAGCTTCTTAAAGGTGACGATAAAGTGGCATCATCACCTGTAATACACTTTAAAGGGAAAAGCAGTGCCAGTATTTCTAATGACCTGGCACAGTAAGGGTAAGTATACATGGAGAAAGGACTAGAAAAAGGAATCCATAAACAAGTCAGAAAAAAGACAAGCTCCAAAGGCAAGTAAAAAAATCACTTTCTCGCAGTGTCCAGTCAGATAGGCACGGACAATAAAAAAGCCATGTCGCCAGTCTTCATCTGAGGGGGCTTTGCTGTTCATACAAGAGGCTGTTGGCTGATGTAACCCTAAATACATAGGGGAGGAGGCTCGAAAGGGAGGAATGGAGAAAATAATGTGGCCCAAGGCAGAAATAAGTAACAAACAAAAAAGTGCTTTTGTTTATTTTTTGTTTTTGTTTGTTTCTTTGTTTTCCCCATTTACCATGAGACCTCATAAAGACAATCTGCAGCCTTGGTTTGCAAAGCAAGTTATGTCCATGAAGAATGTTTTCGCTAGTTCTTGTGAAGTCAGAGCTAGGCTCAAATTAGAGCAACACTGCTCACTTTTTCTCTTTCCTTTTAATTTCTAGGATGAAAAACAAAACCCTAGTACGGAAGCCACAGTGGTGATCTAAGGAGTTGGGGGGGCAAACAGTAGAAAGCAGGAACTGCTAAATTGCTAACCAGATAATTACAATTTTCTTCCTGTTGACACACACACACACACACAAAATACTCAACAAGTACAAAAGGATACCCTGTACTACTGTTTAATAGGATTATCTGCCAACATTCAGGGAAACAAGATTCATAGGGGAGAAGAAAAGGAATGTAATCAGCATTTATTCAGAAAAGCAATAGTAAAAACATGTGTGGCCATTAGATACAACCTACCTTTTCTTCTGTCATCATTTATACTAATCCATTGCATTACCAATATGAGCAAATTATGTCCCCTCCCCAATTCCCCAAAAAAGGCGAGTACGGCAAATGAAAGAAAAAGAATGATGGGCAAATATGATACTGGTGTCCATATTTTTATATTCCATTGTTTTAATAAATACATATGGTTTAAAAGTTCATTAGATGGATGAGTTTACTCCACGTCCACTGTTCCTCTTGCTGCTCTTACCAGTTAAAGGTCATCTATTTCCGATGCCATCCTCTCCAACGCCCCTGCCACCACAGGAAAATTGTAATCATGGTGTGACAGCAGTCTTGCCATGTAAGTCAAGGGTAAATTTTTTTTCCATAATCAATGCCTTCAATAGCTATACAAACTCGTGGAAATTTAACTGCAGGCAACAATCATTAAGTTTTACAAACAGCTGTGTTCTAGCCCTACAACATGCATCGACATCTCAGAAATAACATTGCCTATATAAGGATAAATTTAACAAAAACTCAAATCATGGCATATTCAGCTGAGGAAAATGAAATAGGAACCCACAGAATTTCTGCAGAAGTAACAACTCATGAATAAAACATCTGCATAGTATACTGTTTCAGAAGGAATCAATCATAATAAAAGCTTCTATGACACAGGATAATATGCATGTATTTAAAGTTTTCTCTTTGACAAATGACAGAACATGTCAAATCGTTCTATACTCATTGAAAAGCCACTGCCAGTCTAAATGCTGACATCCACTGCCTCTTCGTATGTGTGATGGGGGATAGGAAAGGATAAGAGGTATTGCCCCATTAATGCTCACAATTCAGTTCCACACACATAAAAAGAAATAAAAAAAAAAAAAACAAAGAAAATCTGTAGAAATAGCCAACTATTCAAGGGAAAAATACTGAGTCTGGAAAAGAAAGTCTGAAATCCATTCACCATATTACTTAAAAAGATTTCTTTAAAGGCTTCCAACAATAAGGTTATGAATTCATTTTAACAGAAGGGCGCTCAATAAATCATTGTTTATATTCTGCCTAGTTTCAAAAAGAAACGTGCTTTAACGCACAATAAAAGACACATCAAACTAGAGCTGGTAATACAGCAGTTGAGCACAGTGGTTCTGAACCCAGACTGGAGGGAGAGAGAATGAGATCTACCCTCTATCGCTACCTCTTACTATCTAGGTGACCTTGATCAAGGTACTGTACATCTCTAACCTTCAGTTTTCTCACTTGTAAAACTGAAAGGGTAACACCTACTTTTTAGGGGACTGTGAGAATAATCTACATAAATTTCTCAATAAACTACAGATGCTGTTAATTTTGTAGTTAGCGATTCTAAAAGAGGACTCCCCAAACTGCAAGGTTGTTCTTATTATTTAAAAAAAAAATCTATATGCTTTGCTAACAAATACATACATGTCATATAGTTATAAAAATTAAAGAACCTGACCCTTCTCTTCTCCAGAGAAAAAGTCATCTCACCTTCACACAAAGTTGGGATATTAAAAAACCTGTAAATGTAAGACAAAATCTGTTTCAAGAATTAATTTTGCACTTATTTCAAGATTCTAAGAAATTGAGACACTAGAGTTTTATATCATAAAGTAGGACAGGGATGACTTTGGTCTCAAATATTTTAAGAGCAGGAACTACCAGCTGACCATGTTAATCATGATTAAAAAATAAAAACTTTGGCATTATACAAATTATAATGAATTAGCTACAAATTGTTTCCCATGTTAATCAAGTAAAAAGTAACTGCTGCAGACTTTGGCATAGAAGACATTTAGCTTTCCTATTTAGCTAGCCATTGCATCCACCTGCCTTGCTAACAACATGGAGAAAAGTGCTGATCTTTCTATTTACTCTGACAGAAGGACATGCATACAGCTCATCTAAGAGCTGTACTGAGTTATTTGGTGATGTCAAACGGCAAGACAGTCTTGTTTTACACTATTTAGCACTGGAATTTGATCTACCAAGAGCACCTCTATCCTCAAAGTGGTTTTATATGACACAAATGTTAAAGAAACATTAACAGCTTATGATCCATGCTGAATTACAGTTGGCCCTTAAAGACTGACCACAGACATCCATAAATGTTGGAAAGTCCTCCATTGCTCCTGAATATGTTACCAAAATAGACTACAACCTGTTGGTCCTCACCCAAGACACACTATAAGACCTCAGTGAAAACTACTGAGAAGGCTATACATTTTGAAAGTGTACCTAGCAAAAGAACAGGTCTATAATTGGGTGAGACTGACTGTTACTCTTTTTGAACATAGGCTATACCTTGAGTCCATCCAGAAGAAATACTAGCTGTGGAACAAATATCACGCAGGATCCATCACTTGGAGCAGGATTCTAAGAGTTCTCGTGATAACGTGAGGTGGTAGTTACTGGCCTCTCATTGAACTTTTGCTAAAGGGAGAGATGTAACAAAAGTGAAGATGTATTTCTAGGTAGAGCGCGTCATTTAATTGTTTGGCATGAACCCAGACAAAGGTTCCATGGGTATTCCATAGGACTCTGTCTCCAACCTCCTTCTCCCCAACCCAAAGTTTTTAATCATTAATTCAGGTAAAGGTAAGAGAATGTATACTTTTAAAGCTTGTAGACAATGCACAGCTAAGAGGATAAGTAACATAAAAAGATAAAAACCAAGATTCAAAAAGGGGACAGTTGATGAGATGAATGGACCAAAACATGCCAGACTGAATTTAATTCTCCATTCCTAGGTTCAAAAAATCAACACCACAAGAACAGAATTTGACCTAATAGCAGTTTATACTTGAAAAAAAAAAAGATGTTTTAGTTCCCTGCAAACTAAATATGAGTCAGCAATGTTACAGCTACCCCAAAAGCCTAAACCAATCTGAAATTACATTAAAAAAGAATAGCGCCTAAAGCAAGAAAATGTAATAGTCCTTTCTATTATGTACAGCTACGACCGCACCAGGAATTGATGAGTACAGTTCCAGGTGCCACATTTAAGACGGCCATTTACAAGACACAATCTACCAAGGGATGGTGATAAGAATGTCAAGGAGTTTTGAAATCAGATCTGAGAAAGGACTGAAGGAAATTAAGATGATGAGCCAGAAGAAAAAACTGTGGAAGAACAGGCCAAGGGTGTGTTCACCTCCTCACTGTAGCTAACCAGAGAGTTGTCAACAAGAGCTGAGGGTGGAAATGGGAACACAGAGTCCCAAACCACAACTTCTGAGCCCTTAGTCCAGGCCATATCTAGATCCTGTTATGTCCTAAGGCCTGCATTCTTCTAGGGTAACATCAAGACCAAATCCTTGGTTACTTCCTAAAGCAGGCCTCACCACTCACCTGTTATTTCAATTATCTATTCATGTTAATAAACCACCCCAAAACTTAGGGGCTAAAAGCTTTTTTATGGTTATGACTGTGCAATGTGGGCTGAGCATAGCAGGATGGTTCTGTTGACCTTGATAGTGCTCATTCTATGGCTATATTCGGAGAGCAGACTGGCTGGGAGCTGGACTCAGCTGAGATGACAGAGTCAGTCTCCCTCTCTCGCCACGTGGTCTTAGGGGTTCTCCCTCTCCACATGGTCTCTTCATGTAGGCTCTCCAGCAGGATAGCCAGACTTCTTTAATGGCATTTAAGAGCTTATAACTTGAGCCTCGGTGCCACAACAGTTAAGTGTTCAGCCGCTAACTGAAAGGTTGGTGGTTCAAATCTACCAGCAACTCTGTGAAAGAAAAGGCCTGATGATCTACTTCTGTAGAGATTATAGCCTAACAAACCCTATGGGGAAATTCCACTCTGTCCTACAGAGTCGCTAGGAGTCAGAATTGACTTGACAGTAAACAACAACAAAAAGGGATTATAAAAGATTAAAAGCTTAGCCCTAGAACTGGCACTACCTCACTATAACCACATTCTACCGGTTAAAGCCAGTCACTAACTCAGACCAGATTTATGAAAATGGGACTATACAAGGCATGACACGGGCAGGCATGGTTTATTGGGACAGATTACAACAGCTATCACCTCCCCAATTATCTTCCCCAAGCTACTTTCTGCTCCACAATGAATCCCACCCTCCTATGATCTTTGACTACAGCTTGTGGAACTCCAGAAAGCACTGAACCCATTCTTCCGCCATATCCTCAGCATATCTTCTAAGCAGTCGTTTTCACTTCCTTGCCTTTGTCTCCTTACCGTAGTGAAACGCGGTGATTTCAAAGATTCATATCCATTGCAGCTGTCTACTGTCTCACACCTTGTATACTTAGGGCCAGTGTTGGGCATCTGGGTTCTGCCAAGGTTTCACTGCTCCTCTGAGATGCATACTGCTTTCCCCTCTTTCTTTTTGCTAGCAAATCCACTTCATTCACTGAAGATTTAAGGAATTCTTCAGGGTCTTTTCTCACCACAAATTTCACTGTCATTCTATGTGGTTTAGCCCATTGTGATCTAGATTCTTTGACTTCCTTACCTTCAATAATCATCTCCTGAACTCCCACAGTTAGCCACTCCACTGTCACACCTTGGACCTCACCATCACCAAAACTGAAATCACCACTCCAAACATCTCATTCTCTGCTCACAGGCTACTATTCTTCCAGCTTGCTAGCTCAAGCACTACCATACTGTGAGTGTATGTATGTGTGCTTGTGTGTGTGTGTGTATGTGTGTGTGTCATAGGCACCTTCAATCTACTGATCTTTGTTGTTGTTAGCTGCCATCAAGGCGGTTCTGACTCATAGGGACCTCATGCACAACAGAACAAAACACTGCCCGGTCCTGCGCCATCCTTACAATTGTTATCCTCGAGCTCATTGTTGCAGCCACTGTGTCAATCCACCTCATTGAGAGTCTTTCTCTCTTCCGCTGACCATGTACTTTGCCAAGCATAATCTCCTTCTCCAGGGACTGATCCCTCCTGAAAACATGGCCAAAGTAGGTAAGAGAGAGTCTCGCCATCCTTGCTTTTAAGGGGCATTCAGGTTGCACCTCCTCCAAGACAGATTTGTTTGTTCTTTTGGCAGTCCATGGTATATTCAATATTCTTCGCCAACACCACAATTCAAAGGCATCAATTCTTCTTTGGTCTTCCTTATTCATTATCCAGCTTTCACATGCATATGATGCGACTGAAAATACCACGGCTTGGGTCAGGCACACATTAGTCTTCAAGGTGACATCTTTGCTTTTCAACACTTTAAACAAGTCCTTTAAAGCAGATTTACCCAATGCAAAGCATCTTTTGATTTCCTGACTGCTGCTTCCATGGGTGTTCATTGTGGATCCAAATAAAATTAAATCCTTGACAACTTCAATCTTTTCTCTGTTTATCATGATATTGCTCATTGGTACAGTTGTGAGAATTTCTGTTTTCTTTATGTTGAAGTGCAATCTATACTGAAGGCCGTGGTCTCTGATCTTCATTAGTAATTGCTTCAAGTCCTCCTCACTTTCAGCAAGCAAGGCTGTATCATCTGCATAACATAGGTTGTTAACGAGTCTTCCTCCAATCCTGATGCCCCGTTCTTCTTCATATCCCTATTCATAAGGTCCCCCCTGTATTTATTATCCTCCCTATCCAACTTAGATGTCATCATCCTTCATTACAATAATGCTTCCAGCCACCATTAACTTTTCTTTTCCTTGCCCTTCCACCTCATTCTGCGGTCTAACTTTTCCATTTGCCTTCTCAATCCATGAACTTAAGTATCTGAGCTCTCCTGAAGAAAAACCACCACACCAGAGATTAGTTCACAAAAAAGTCATTATCATCAACCTCAGCTGAATGGGAATCCTGCCTTCTTTCTCTGATTAACATGTTCTCCTTCTCTCAGCAATAATTAGCTATTTCATATGTTTTGCATTTTCTTGTTACCTCCTTCCTGACATCGCCCCCATTTTCACTTTTAGCAGGTGACCTTGTTTCATATTTCACAGAAAAAAATATAAGCCACCATGACATTCCCTCAATTTTCTGCCAGCACATGGGCAAACCTACCTGTACCTGCACCTGCATCCATCTTGTCCTCTCTGTTTCTTGTTAAAATGGAGAAAGTGGCCTTCCTCCTATCAAAAACCATTTCCTTCATATGTAGTGAAGACTCCATGCACTCTAGTGTTCTCAGGGGCTTCATTCCATCTATTATCCTTTAACCCTTCTGTCTCTTTACTTTTCCCACCCTACTCTTCCCTTCCCATCTAGGCTTAAATCCAAAAAAAAAAAAAAAAAAAACCCAAACCCAGTGCTGTTGAGTCGATTCTGACTCACAGCGACCCTATAGGCCAGAGTAGAACTGTCCCACAGAGTGTCCAAGGAGCGCCTGGAGGATATGAACTGCCAACCCTTTGGTTAGCAGCTGTAGCACTTAACCACTACACCACCAGGATTTCCCCCATCTAGGCTTACCTATCTTAAAAATAAATGAAACTCTCGATATCCATCTCTACCTGCTGCCTTCTCTCTCCTATCTTTTGCAGCCAACATCTTGAAAAATTTTGTCTGTTTATGCTCACTTCCTACCCATGTATTTCTCGACCTACCCTATCTGGTTTCTGCCCTCACCACTCGACTGATTCTGATCTTGCCAAGGTTATCAATGTCTTTCATTTTTCTAATCTAACGGTCTCCTCAATCTTAAGCTTATATGAGCCGCAGCATTGGGCATATTAAACCAGCCCTCCTTCTTGAAACAATCTCTCCAGTTAGTATAGAGATCCCAATTTTCCTAGGTTTCTTCCTACTCCTCTAGCTGCTCCATCTCAGTCTCCTTTGATGGTTCCCCCTCATCCTCCACCCAAACCATAAACACTGGAGTCCTCAGGACTTAGGCCTAGCCCTCTCCTCTCTGCGCTCATCTCCCTAGGCAATATCACCCACCATCATGACTTCAAAGAATAGTAAATGCTGATGAATTCCAAATTATATCTATTACTCATATTTTCCTTCTAAGCTCCAAATCTGTACTCTGAACTTAACATTTCTACTTAGATATCTTACTAGCATCTCAAACTGAACATGTCCAAAACTCAAATCATCATCGTCACCCACTAAGCCTGCTTCTCCTCAAGAGTCCCCCATCTTACAAATGGCAACTCCATTCACCCAACTGTTTAAACAAGATGACTGAAAGTCATCCTAGATTCCTTGCCCCGCTTTCTCCCACATCAAAGCAAGCAGTCCACCAGTTAATCCAACCACTTGCTTCCATCTCCAAGTAACTGGTTTTTTAAAATACAAGTCTACTTAAAATCCCTCAGTAACTTTCCACTGATCTTGGGAAAAGAATAACAATTTCAGAAGGCCCTGCATATCTGGCTCATGCCTGCCCTTCTAGCACAACCTCATACCACTCTCCTTCTCTACTCACTGGGTTCCAGCTTATTTCAGTTCTTCAAATATGCCAAGCTCTTTTTGTTCTCCCTCTGCCAATATGCTCCTCATAGCCTTGCAATCTCCTGGCTCCTTTTTTTGCCCTTCAGAGCCCTGCATAAATGTCACTTTCTCAGTGTGATGGTTAATGTTTTGTGTCAACTAGGCTAGGCTATGATTCTCAGCGGTTTGGCATGCACAGGAATGGTTGCTCTTGCATAATGCATTATAACATAATCAATTTCCATGATGTTATCTGGTGTGATTAGCCAATCAGTTGAAAGGGGAGTTTCCTTGAGGGTATGCCCTGCCTCCAGTATATAAATGGATGTTCTGGCAAAGCTCTCTCTCACTACCCTGCACTTCTAGTCACCTGACCTATAGTTCCCAGGACATAAGCCTGAAAAAGTCTCTTGCCTGCCACCTGACTTGCTGATTTTGAATTCATCAGCCTCCACAATCCTGTGAGCCAGTAGAGGTCTTCAGCCTACCACCTGACCTATGGATTTGAGACTTTTCAGCCTCCACAAACAACTGCATGAGCCATTTCCTTGAAATAAATCAATCACCCTCTCTCTTTCTCTCTCTCTCTACACACACACATATGCATACACACACGCACACACACACACACCCCACTGGTTCTGATCCTCTCGAGTACCCAGACTAAGACATTCAGGGAAGGCTTGCTGCTACTCAATCTATGTTAGATTCACCCTGTTTTCTTTTATACCACCCTACATTGCAAAAATGTGCCATGACAAATGTATTGGTGTGTTCAAGGATTTAATATTGACCTAATCCACCAGACTATGGGTCAGAAAATTTTTCTGTAAAGGATCAAACACTAAATACCTTAGTATTTAAGGGCTATATGATCTCTGTTGCAACTCTGCTGTCATAGCACAAAAGCAGCCATAGAAAATACATAAAAGAATGGGTAGGGCTGTGTTCCAATAAAACTTTATCTACACATAACAACTAGTGGACTGGATTTGAACTAAAAACTATAATTTGCCAACCTCTGTACTAGACTATGAGTTCGAATAAGGCAAGGACAATCCTGTTTTACTCTGCTGTACTTCTGTTGCCTAGACAAATGCCTGACATATGATAGTAGATGCACGGTAAGTACTTGTTGAATGGATGCTATCTGAAAAAAGCTATATAGACTTGTTCTATATAGCTCTATAGATTAATAAGTGCAAGTTACAGGGCAGCAGAAATGGATTCAATGTGAGGAAAAGCTTTCTAACAGTTCTACCAACCCTACAGAATTACTATGTATATTAGCTAAGACAATGTATGTGAAAGCATTTTGTAAACTACAAACAAAATATACATTGTTATCATTAAGATTTAGAGCTGCATACAGGTTGCCTTTTGAGGCAGTGGGATCCCTGAGCTGTTTAGTAAGAACTTGAATGGCCGTTTTTCATAAGTGCTCCAGGAAAGATTTTTACATTAATAGGAAGTTGGACTAGAAGACTTCCCATATGCCTTCAAATTTAACATTCTATATCATCGCTTAGGAGTTCTTGGGTAGTGCAAACAGTTAAGCTTTCAGCTATCAACTGAAAGGTTAGCGGTTTGAATACACCCAGAGATGCCTTGGAAGAAAGGCCTGGCAATGTGCTTCACAGCCACTGAAAACTCTGTGGAGTACAGTTCTACCCTGAAACATATGCAGTCACCATGAGTCACAATCAAATCGACAGCAAAAGGTATGGTAAGCCATCACTTAGGGTCTGCCCGCTAAGGGTAATAATGTATTTACTGAGTCCCAATCTTGTGACAAGAGTATTATATGCCAAGATTTATTTAATTCTTGAAAAAACTCCTCAAGTTTAAATGGCATTATCCTTATTTTACAAATGAGGAAGCTGAGACTCAGAGATGTTAAGATAAAGGGAGAAACTGGGAAGACAGATAAAACTGTACCTATGCTCCTATAACACACTCAACAGCCTTGCTCAGCCACACCAGCCCCTCTTCCAACATCACACCTAGAACTTCCAAACTACAGATCTGCAATTCCTAACACATGACTATATACTTAGCACCAAAATATAAAAATCAAACCCGCTGCCGCAAGTCGATTCCGACATAGCAACCCTTAGGACAGAGTAGGACTGCCCCATAGGGTTTCCAAAGAGCACCTGGTAGATCTGAATTGCCAACTTTTGGGTGCTCGTTGCTTTTTTGAGGGTTAGCATCTTCTCGGATTATTTGCTCAGCATATAGGTTGAGTAAGTATAGTGAAAGGATACAATCCTGACGCATACCTTTCCTGATTTTAAACCATGCAGTATTCCCTTGTTCTGTTCAAACAGTGGCTTTTGGTCTATGTACAGTTTTTGCATGAGAACAGTAAAGTGTTCTAGAATTCCCATTCTTCACAATGTTATCCATAATTTATGATCCACACAGTTGAATGCCTTTGCATAGTCAATAAAATACAGGTAAACATCCTTCCGGTGTTCTCTGCTTTCAGCCAAGATCCATCTGACACAAGCAATGATATTCCTCGTTTCATGTCCCTTTCTGAATTTGGCTTAAATTTCCGGAAGTTCCCCTGTTGGTGGACTGCTGAAACTGCTTTTGAATTATCTTCAGCATAATTTTACTTCTGTGTGATGTAAATGATATTGTTCCATAATTTCTACATTCTGTCTGATCACCATTCTTTGGAACAGAAATGGATATAGATCTGTCAGTCAGTTGGCTAGGCAGCTGTCTTCCAAATTTCTTGGCATAGACTAGTGAGTGCTTCCAGCATTGTATCCATTTGTTGAAACATCTCACTTGGTATTCTGTCAATTCCTGAAGCCTTGTTTTTCACCAATACCTTGAGTAAAGCTTGGACTCCTTTCTTCAGTACTATTCGTTCTTGATCATATGCTGCCTCCTGAAATGATAAAACATCGACCAACTCTTTTTGGTACAGTGACTCTGTGTATTCCTTCCATCTTCCTTGGATGCGTACTGTGTCGTTCAATATTTTCCCCCATAGAATTCTTCAATATTGCAACTCAAAGCTTGAATTTTTTTTCAGTTCTTTCAGCTTCAGAAATGCTGAACATGTTCCTCCCTTTTGGTTTTCTATCTCCAGGTCTCTGTACATTTCATTATACTTTACTCTGTCTTCTCGAGCCACCTTTTGAAATTTTCTGTTCAGCTCCTTTACTTCAACATTTCTTCCTTTTGTTTTTACTACTCTACATTCAAGAGCAAGTTTCAGAGTCCCTTCTGACATCCATTTTGGTCTTTTCTTTCTTTGCTGTCTTTTTAATGACCTTTTCCCTTCTTCATGTATGGTGTCCTTGATGTCATTCCACAACTCATCTGGTCTTTGGACATTAATTTCAATGTGTCAGATCTATTCTTGAGATTGTCTCCAGTTCAGGTGGGATGTACTCAAGGTCATACTTTGGCTCTCGTGGACTTGTTTTAATTTTCTTCAGTTTCAACCTGAACTTGCATATGAGCTCTTGATGGTCTGTTCCACAGTCGGCCCCTGGCCTTGTTCTGACTGATGATATTAAGCTTCTCCATTGTCTCATTCCACAAATGTAGCAAACTTGATCCCTGCGTACTCCATCCAGCAAGGTCCACATGCACAGTCCTTGCTTATGTTGTTGAAAAAAGGTATTTCCAATGAATAAGTCACCAGTCTTGCAAAATTCTACCATGCAATCTCCTGTGTTGTTAGTATCAACAAGGTCATATTTTCCAACTACTGACCGTTCTTTGTTTCCAACTTGCACATTCCAATAATTTCCAATGCATCTTGATTGCATGTTTGATCAATTTTAGGCTGCAGAAGTTGGTAAAAGTCTTCAATTTCTTCATCTTTGGCATTATTGGTTGGTGTGTAAATTTGAATAATAATCATATTAACTGGTCTTTCCCATACACATAAAGATATTATTCTATCACTGACAGCATTCTATTTCAGGATAAACCAAACCAAACCCATAGCTGCTGAGTTGATTCTGTCTCATAATGACCCTATAAGACAGAGTAGAACTGCCCCATAGGGTTTTCAAGGAGGGCTGGTGGATTCAAACTGCTGACCTTTTGGTTAGAAGCCATAGCTCTTAACCACTGTGCCACCAAGTTTCCTTAAAAAGTTGAGAAGTATTTAATATATTCTAAAAAAGACTATGTTCTGTGATGATTAAAAATTCTAAGTGTAAAATAAATAAGTAAATAAATGATAAAACAAAAACTCACCTCTCCCAGTGACTAATTCAGTAAGAGCCATGAACAAAAGAATAAAAGAAAGAATCTCTACTACATAACTAAAATAGCGTCTTCTCAGTTCCTATGACTCTTGGAAGGGCACAGGTCCTATTATCCAGGAGAGAAAAAAGTGAGGAAGGCATGCACACAAACACACCAGTAATTTTGTGTAAGCAGAGTTCCTTGCTGATCAAAGAATGTGTAAGCTGATATTCTGCAGTACTTTAAGACGCACATTATCCCAGAGGTCACCTCAACCATAATGACTTTACAAGGGACTTGAGAAATTACAATCTTTGCTAGATAAATTTGTAGCAAGCTTAGGGGGCTCCTTTTTGCTGAAACATAAACATGGGCTCAGGAGAAATGTGCCAGGGCATATTGCACTGCCCCCAAGAGGGGTTCTCTTGACTCTGAGTAGAACAAAACAAAAAGCTTTGGGGATGCCCTAAAATAAATCCTGCTTACAGCAGACAGACTGGCATCATCACTGCAAGTTGGACTTGGCGAATCCTTGTAATTCAGGAAGTCCTCAGAGCTTTCAAGAAGCACTCTAAAAAGACTTTTGACAGGAATTCCACACTGGGCGCCTGAAGCTGAGAGAGTGGGGAGGGAGGGAGAATGCATGGCTTGACTACAGCATCAAGGACCCACAGCCATGCAAGGAAGGAAACAAATAACCCTCAGATGGATGCCGAGTGCAAACAATCCATGTTGTGAAGACAAGAGAGCAATTTGCCTTCAATTTCTACAGGAGGAAGGATACATGACATGTCGTTCCGGAGAATTCTCAGCAGCTGGCTACAGAACAGTTGGCATAAAATCAGAGAATGCTGCCGGGCCTCAGAGACAATATTATCCCCACATGAGGGGCAACAACAGTTGCATTAGAATAAGCATGATAGAAATGGTCTGAGGATTACCGTCAATGAGTCCCAGTTACCAGGAGGTTCAAGCTATGGTTTACCACTGGCCCTACCACCAGCACCATCGCTGCCGCCATCTGCTTCTACAGACCTCTCAGGTATCTGGGGCAAGGATTTAAATGCACAATAGCATCTTACTGAAACCTGAAACCACGTAACTCTGGGTTATGAGGAGGTATTAAGATTCTTCATGTCACTTTTACTGCAGTAGTTTTTGTTGAAGGAGTCCTGGTGGTGCAATGGTTAAGTGCTCAGCTGCTAACCAAAAGGTCAGCGGTTCAAACCCATCAGCAGATCCACAGAAGAAAAGACCTGGCGATCTGCTCCTGCAAAGATTACAGCCTAGGAAACCCTATGGGGCAGTTTTACTCCGTCATATAGGGTCTTTTTGAGTCAGAACTGACTCAACAGCACACAACAACACAACAATATTTTATTGTCTATATACTTGTTTAAAATGCACATGATACTTCAAAAGGGAAGGGGAAACACTTTGTTTCATAGTTCGTGTTTATATATAAGTAAAAAATTAAGGTAAAATGGTTCCTTTCTCTGAAGAAGATAGAAGACAGTCCAAACATATGAGAAATTAAAGCATTATGACACCCAGAAATTCCAAATATCTAATAATGCCAAATATACTCACGTGACACACAAACACATACAAAGATAAACAGGAAGAGATACCAAACATCAGTTAGGAAGCCACAGAACAAATGGGTGTTCTAAAATACTCGCTAATATCATTACCCTTTTGTATTAGTTTTCTATACTGCCCCAACAAATCACCACAAATTCGGTAGCTAAAAACAACAGAAATTTATTTATTTATGGAATACCTTCAGAACTCTGAGAGAGGCAGAAAAAATGTAGGAAAGTGTCTGTGCAGTTGCGTGAGCTCGGGTGGTGTATTAGTTTCCTGGGGCTCCCGTAACAAATGACCATGGACTCAGTGGCTTAAAACAACAGAAATTTATTCTCTCATAATTCTGGAGTCCAGATATCCAAAACCAAAGTGTCAACAGATCCACACTCCCTCAGGAAGCTCTAGAAGAGAATCCATTCTTTGCCTCTTCCAGCAGCTGATGGCTGCTGGCACTTGTGGGCTTGTCGTTGCATCACTCCAGTATCTGCCTTTGTGATCACACAGCCTGCTCCTCTTCTGACACTTGTCAATGGATTCAGAGCTACATCTAGATAATCCAAGATGATCTCCTCATCTCAAGGTCTTTAACTTAAACCCTTTTTCTAAACAAGCTGACTTTTTCAGGTTCTGAGGATTAGGATGTGCATGTATCTTTTGAGGGGGCCTCCACTTAGCCCACTATATATTTATTTCAAAAATATTTCACATGCATTTAACTTGACCCTCACATATCCTCTTGGACAGAGTAGGTATCATTTTCACTTTATAGATATGGAAACCGACTCGAAAAAGCGAAGTGGCTTGCTTACATCTCAGCACTAGGTGAAATGCATGAAAGGAGACTTAAATCTTATTATTCCTGACCTATTGTTCCTTCCATCTTATCTTAACCAGAGTTAAGGAATTTGGAAAAAAGAAATTAAAATCTAAACTCCACTGGAAAAAAAAACAGCTTAACAATAAAGGAAGAGGTTATCTGGACTACTCAATTGATTCCTTTTTGGAAACAAATAAGCTAATTTTAATGATATTGTCTTTATCTGTAGAGCCACTTTTACATAAAATATCTCAAAGTGCTTTTGCACACACTATTTTGCCTTTACCATATCCCTATAAAATATGTAGCACCGGTATAATTTCTTTCATTTTTTAAATGAAGAAGCTTAGATGCCTACATATTAAATCATTTGACCAAGGTCATATGAACTTTAGTAAAGAAAGTAAGATTACTAGAACTTAGACCTGCTGGTGAATAATTTGATTCTATAGGACGTATTAATGACCTAAGAACATTAGTGTGGTATCTTTCTGTCCTTTACGTTGTCTTCAATTCACAATTGAGAGCTTACCACATAGATAGCACTATGCCAAATGCTCTGAGAAATGCAAATAAAGACAGTGAATCTGCTTTCTAGGGATTTACAATTTAAGAGCACTTAGACAGGTATTACGGAAACCCTGGTGATGTAGTGGTTAAGTGCTACAGCTGCTAACCAGAGGGTCAACAGTTCGAATCCACCAGGCGCTCCCTGGAAACTCTATGGGGCAGTTCTACTCTGTCCTACAGGGTCGCGATGAGTTGGAATCGATTCCTCGCCATTTGTATCCAAAATACAAGGAGTAACATAATGTGTCCCAACCAAGATATCCGGAGAAGGGAAAGATCATCCATGAACGGAAAATCAGGGAAAAGTTCATGATTAGAGTCATCATACGTCCAGTTTGCCGGGAACAGTCCCAATTTATACCCATTGTCCTTTTAGTGGCCCCTTACACTCTCAAATTATCCCAATTTGGGCAATAAATTATATGGTGGAGGTGGCAGCATTTAAGTTGGGCCTTAAAGGATGGGCATATTTTAATGAGTAGAGATTCTGGGAGAGAACAGTAATAGAGGGGCTCAAGAAAGCCAAAGACGGAGGGAAAAAAAAATGGCAAATTAAGTACAGTAGATAATCTATGAAGTTAAAAAAATAAGAAGTTAGCCATCATCAAATCTTTCCTCCCTATATGTACACACTGGTCCACCCATCAAGAACTGGAGTCTTGTTCCCTTGAATCTGTGACTTACCTTGACCAACACAATGCACTACAAGTGACATGGTTCCAGTTTCTGGTCTAGTCTTTAAGAAGCCTGGCAGCTTCTTCTTTGGCTCTTAGGAAGAGCAACCTCCTTAGCAAGACAGAGGTTGGGGGGAGGGGGGTAAGCATATTAAAACCATCTGCATTTCTACCAGCCATCGCCTGTAAGATGAAGAGGCCATCATGACCATTTCAGCCCTAGGAGACATCAGGTGGAGCTGAGGAACTGCCCAGATGAGCTCTACCCAGGTTACAGAATTAAGAGAGAGAATAAACTGCTTATGTCTTAAGCTACTACATTCTGATGTGATTTGTTACACTGCAATAGATACCTGAAACACTGAGCTTGTCTGAGGTACGGTGGGAGGTGAGGGGGATGTTCTCTGTTATGCTGGCCCAGCCCCAGACCCCATATCCTTATGTCTCAGGGGTGGCCTTTCTCAGTGATTCTGCCCCTCATTCAGTGGTAGGAGGCCTCTAAAGGTCTGGGCCCAAGACAGTTTCGTCCCCTCCTCCAGGAGTGTATCACCAAGGGAGACTTTCTCAGGCCCCACCCTGCCCCCAATCTTTCTTGTGAGCACGCAGTAAGGTCTATGGAGAAGTCTGTGCACATTCTCCTTGTGCCTGCCACTCTCATGAGTTCTACACCCCCATGCTAGTCCATGATCAGCCATTAGCAATTCATTACCAGTTTTAGCTGAATTCATTTTGCCTGCCTGTATGGCAGACCTGCCTTCCTTTCAAGTTCTGCAACAGATAAGCCAAGGCTTAAGTTCAATCTCTCCTTGGAGGTGCCTGCTCTCCCTTGGATTTCAGGCAGGTTGGCTGCCCTGCAACCTGCGCTCTCTGATGGGTTCAAGGATAGTTATGATTTTGTAGACTATTTCTTGTTTTCAGGGTGGAAGCCATGCTCTTTCTACCTGCATATCAAGTGGAAGCCAGATGTACAAATTGGTTTTCAAACTGTGGTCTGAGGAACCCCAGGAGGTTCACAGAGAGGCCTTGGGGCAGTCCTTGGGAAGGATGAGTGAGTGTGCCTCTGAATCTTCCATTCCTGTCTCTTCCAAAGGGCTCCATTTTTTAAAACCATTTTTATATACTAGGCTTCAACAAAAAGGAATATGTGACTAAAAACATTTGGAAAACAACCGACCCACAGAATGATTTCAGATGCACGAAGCAAGCGGCTCCTGCCCCAAAACCACTCCCCCTCCACTTGTTCCCCAAAGCCTACACTCCATTTAAGGCGAGAAAAGCGTTTCACACCACATTCAGAGCCGATTCCAACTCATGGCAACCCACGTATTACAGACTAGAACTGTTCCATAGGGTGTTCACGGCTGTAATCTTTACATAAACAGATTGCCATTTTTCTTCCATAGTGCTGCTGGGTGGGCTCAAACTGCCAACCTTTAGGTTTGCACTCAGGTACAAGCCGTTGGCACCACCCTGGGACGTCATGAAATTTACATTAAGTGGGACTAGTAACAGTTTTGTGTTCTTTTCTAAGAGTGAGTTTTAATAAGAACAGAACACAAAAGCTCTGTGAAGCTGAGTAAGAGCCCTAAGGTAGGGAGAGAAACAATTTAAAAAATGATGGCTCAGGCATGAATGGTAAACTTCCTACTTCACAATTTTGCCCACAGCTGGCACACATACATCTATACCTATCCACGGAAGAAGCATGCAGTCCAAGAACCTTCTTAGCAGTGGCACAACGCAAGCAACCACAGTCAGCACCTCAGGAGGCCCTAAGTGATGACAAGACATAAATACAGGCGTTTCCTTCTCAGCCAGCTCGCCTGGGAGCGATAGGCACGTGGCGTGTTGGCACCTAGTTTGGCTTTGATTACACGGAGCTGTAATAAAAAGGATGAAATACAAAGGAAGAAAGGGAAATATGTTAAAGATATACATCATGAAAATGGTCACTGTAAAGTCACTCAAAATAAGAGCAGCAGAAAAGATAAGTGGTTCTCCAGAAAGTATGTTCAGTTTCCAAGCTTCACAGGAATCATCAATAGAAAATCTTCACAGCCAGAGAGGTAACATCGACAAAAAATGCTAATATTACTGAATGTTACTGCTATAATTTCAAGGCAGGGTAACTAGATCAAAAACACCATTAGCAATTTTCACATCAGGTCTTGGGTAAATATGTTAAAAAGGAGATTAAATATAGAATTAAATTCCCTCATTAAATGTAATTACTAAAAGACCAGTAGGTGGTTCAGGATGAATATATAGATTTAAAAGTGTATTGTAAAGATCTGAAACATTGAAAATGCCATTATTTCCTGCTGAAGAAATGTGAAACTCTTGATCAACACCTCAGAAAGTTAAGTCCTGTAGGAAACAAATGTCAACTACCGTACTCTTGATCTCAGTTAACGCCTTCCTTTAATTGTTAGTTCGTTGATTATGTACATAAATCTCATTTTCACAACTAAAATGTAAATTCCTCTAGAGGTCAGGTCTTCCATGCCACTTCTTTTTTTGCATTACACTGCACTTTCTATACTGTCCTATATAGAGAGCTCCAATGTAACAAACAATTTATCTTGCTTTATTTCACAATTTCTCTGTTTCATGAAATTCTGGCCCTTCAATGTTTGTGTCATTTTAAGTGTTTGCATAATAACATTTAAAGTCCAAAAACTTCTAAATCTCAGTAACACCAAAGGAAGTGTTAACTTAAACCCAGAAAGTGTTAACCTAAGAACAAACACTTAAGAAAAGCACAATTTAAACCAATCAGCCAAGGATAAATCTATGTGTAGGGGTTGAACTTAAGGTCCCTGAATGGTGCAAATGGTTATTCTCAGCAACTAATCTAAAGGCTGGAAGTTCGAACTCAACCAGCAGTGTCACGGAAGAAAGGCCTGACCATCTGCTTTTGTAAAGATTGCAACCAAGAAAACCCTATGGAGCAGTTCTACTCTGTAACACATGGGGTTGCCATGAGCTGGGATCAACTCTATGGCTACAGGTTTAGTTTGGGTTAAAGAATATAGTTTTCTTTTAACAACTTTATTGAGGCATAATTAACACACAATAAATTGCACATATTTAAAGTGTATAATATGATAAGTTTTGACATAGGTATACCATTAGCATCGACTTGATTCCAACACAGAATAGTTGCTCCACAGAGTTTCCAATCTTTACAGAAGCAAACTGCCACATCTTTTACCTGCAGAGCAGGTGGCGGGTTCAAAGAGCAGAACTTTTGGTTACCAGCTGAGTGCTTAACCACGCCCCATCAGGGTGTCTTTGACATATGTACACACTCAAGAAATCATCACCACAATCAAGATAATGAACAAATACATCATTGTGAAGTTTCATGACTTTTTGTTAGTCCCTTCCTCTTGCCATTTCCAATCTTCATTCCCTTTCCATTCTGATCTGCTTCCTATACTACACATTAGTTTACATTTCCCAGAATCTTATACAAATGAGATCATACAGCATGCACTCTTGTTTTGGGATGGGGGTGTGTCTGGTTTCTTTTGCTCAGCATAATTACCTCAAGATTCATAAGGTGCCATAGCAGTTAAGAGCTATGGCTGCTAACCAAAAGGTCGGCAGTTCAAATCCACCAACCACTCCTTGGAAACTCTATGGGGCAGTTCTACTCTGTCCTACAGGGTGGTTACGAGGCGAGAACCAGCTCAACAGCACCTAACATCAACAACATTCATCCATTTGCCTGTTGGTAGACATCTGGGCTGTCTGCAACTTTTGGCTAATATGAAAAAAACTGATACGAACTTTGATTTATAGGTCTATCTTGATACCAACACCACGCTGCCTTGATTATTACAACTTTATAATAAATACTGAAATCAGGTAATGTGAGTCCTCTTTTTTTTATTTTTGTCCCCAAGTTGTTTTGACTAGTCTAAGCCCTTTGCATCTCCATATAAATTTGTCAATATATTAAAAAAAAAAAAAAAGGCTGCTGGGATTTTGAATGGAATGGCACTGAAGCTATAGATCAATCTAGGATAATTAATCTAAGAAAGTGGAATCCAAAAATTCCTCTCTCATCTAACTGCCAGCCTCACACCAGTCGCGGTGGATACCAATGCCCTAGGCTCCGGCACACCAAGGCAGAGAGAGTAAGAGCCTAAGATCAGACACAGGAGTAGGGAGTCTCCCTAGGGACCCAAGGCTACTTTCCTTTCTCACCTTTTCTCTCCTTTTCCATTCCTTTCCTTTCTTTTCTTCCCTTTTCCTTTTCCTTCCTTCCTTTTACCTGAGGGTATTAGGAATTGCTCACCTGCTTCCCTTTCTGCTGTCACCACCAGGATCTTCCAACCAGGGCTGGGGATCAACATGCCACAGCTATTTCTCAACTCTCATGTCCTTAAAGAAAATATAAAACGCCTTTTGAGACTGTCCACATTAAAGAGCTTAGAGTCTTTTTTTAAAAGTAGTTACCAGTTATCAGAGATAGGGTTTTCCTCTCATCTCTCGTCGCCTCCCTGTCTTCACTTTCTAGGACTCTAAAGACACAGCACAAAAGATTATAAGCACGATGGCCCAAAGGATTGGCAACTCATGGGTATCTCTGAGAAGGGAACTGCTTGAAAGAGTTCTGTTTGGGGCTACCTAGGGAAGCACATGGGGAAGAATATAAGAAGGACAGACCCTGCGCCATAGAAACTAGCAGAGGGGGAAACAGTTCGGAGAGTAACGGGAGAGTGCTTCAAAGCAGAGCAACAACAGGACAGTGAAGGAGAAAGGGTGAGAAGTCCTGGCAGAGGCAGCAACCCTGAAATAGTACTGGTATGCTGTTCCTAAAGGCCCATTCATAGGAACTGTTTGTAAGTCAAGGGTCCCGGTGGCATGGTGGTTAAGCTCTCGGCTGCTAACTGAAAGGTCCACATTTTGAACCCACCACCCACTCTGTCTGCTTCTGTAAAGTTTTACAGCCTTGGAAACCCTATGGGCACTTCTACTCTGTCCTTCAGGGTTGCTATGAGTTGGAATTGACTTAACGGCAATGGGTTTGGTTTTTGTTTGGTATTTGTAAGTCAGGGACTGCCTCTGTAATAAAATGTCCATTAAGAAAAAAAACATCTTAGCATCTTATTCAATTTGTGTTCTAAGTGCAAAGTCTAAATGATAAAATTTAGAAAGGAAAAGTATTATGACCTTGATCACTTCACATACAGAATTTTTGAAAGTTCTGTATCTCTGAGAAACGTATAAAATATCAAAAACTAGAAATGGCTGCTCTTCCACATTAGTTTTATTTAATTCCTGGTTCAATAAAGGAAAGAAAATGATTGATACACATGTATCTTAACCAAAGGGTCTTTCCAATAATATATTCGTTATACTAATAATCAGTGGCTCTCCCATCAAACATATTCGAATTTTTTTTTTTTCCAATTTAAAGAAACCATGACATTTTTCTCACTGCCATTTTTATTTTCTCTAATTTCACTCAGGAGACCCCTCTACAAGATGGTTGGAAACCTATGCCGATTTCTGAAAGATCCCATCTCTACTTTAAAATTTACTATGAAACAGAACAGCTGCCGCTGAGTCGACGCCGACTCACGGAGGCCCCACACGTGTCAGAGGAGAACTGTGCTCCACAGGGTTTTTAATGGATGATTTTTTGGGAGTAGATTCCCAGGTCTTTCTTCCAAGGCACCTCTGGGTGGACTTGAACCACCAACCTCTCAAGTTAGCAGCCAAGCATGTCATGTTTGTACCATCCAGGGACTCCACTTGACTATTAGAAAGAATAAAATCTCTTCTATAACAATGAGAAAAGAGAATAATTGCACAACCTGTGGGGGGAAAAATTCTGTAATTTAAAAAAGAGAAATCTAGAAAAAAAGGAATTTTAATTCCACAGTCATTTGAATTTATAATTATTTTTTAGGTAAACTTACACTTTGCCTTCTATTTCTGAAAATAAGAGATAGAATGAATAAATGTATATTACGGAGCCAGTCCTAGCACTTTCAAGTGTTCATTACCTTTAGTATCAAGCCCTGGGTATGAATTTCTAAGATTTGTCAGGGTTTTAACTTGCAATTCCTACACCTGCCACCAGGTGGTATCTTGGGTCACAACGGTTTACTCCAGGTGTGGATAAATGAAAGGACACAGGATCCAGGCAATGACGCATTTTCTATTTAAAAATAAATATTTATTAAACTTACAAGTATAAACTATTAACCCCTAATTATCATGTATAAGAATGCTTTCTCAGCACTCTAAATTCTCCATATACATTTAACTAGACCATGCTGTTTTTCTTTGTATTTTTCAGCTGGAGGAGGAAAACTGCACAGTCACAGCGCTTCTTCAGCAGCATGAATCCCTTTGCTCCGTCTTCTCAATTAGGAGGTTTCCTTCCTACTTGTGCTGCTTCAATCTTGCCTAACTTCCTGAACACTGCACCTCCAAAGCAATTTAATTTTCACTGAATTACTGAAGATTATTTACTGGAAACCTTACACGTTCTCTGTCAACTATGCTCTTTGTTAAAAGAACAGTGCCTTTTAAAAAGTTCTTTCTACAAAATATTGAAAGGTATAAAGAACATAAAAACCATCCCTAATCTTACCACCCAAAGATAACATCATTAAGAGCTAATATATTTTTCCCCCCAGTTCTCATCCTTTATATCTGGAAATTTTTTCCTCAAACTTGTTTTCTACTTCCTATTTTTTATATTCTGCAGTATCGCATTTTCTATTCACTCTTCCATAAAGGTTTTCT
The DNA here is from genome assembly GCF_024166365.1 of Elephas maximus indicus. NCBI lineage: Eukaryota > Metazoa > Chordata > Mammalia > Proboscidea > Elephantidae > Elephas > Elephas maximus. Next base: position 127,513,883 of record NC_064822.1, read on the forward strand.
AAACGGCCTTAAATAATCTCTCCCCCGTAGGGCTGTAATGAGGATCAAATGAGTTAGAGCACGGAAGCCCTTAGAACAATGCCTGGCGACTAGTAAGTGCTCAACAAATGCTAGTTCTTATGGTCATTTCTGCTGAAACTGGCTTTTGCATTTTTCCACTCTGCATACTGCCTCCTTTTCATCCTTTTCCTGATGGCCTGCTTAGTTAGCTGTAGTTTTATAGCTGCAACATTCCCTCAAGTGTTGTTGAAAGCACAAAAACATAGCTTCTAAAATCGTCTCATTTCTCACGGTCAGTCTATTGCAGAGGAAGCAATTCTTCAGGTCAGGAAAATGGTGATCTCTTTCTTTTGAATAAAAAAAATCCCTTAATAAAATTGAAGTCTTTTCACAATCCATTTATCTTTTTTGAGAAAGTGCCATACTTTCTGGTGAAATAATCTTCTAATAGAAGTTGAGCTGCTTTTGACAGGTTTTGTTGTGAATTCCCACCCAATCTTTCTCAGAGACACTGAAGAGAAAATGGGTGAGGCAGTAGGGGGTGGAGAAGACAATGGTTTATCAGCAAGAACATCCAGTAGCCAATGGGGAGAGTAAAGAAACAAGAGAGAACATCCCTAGACCTCCAATTTGGATCCTATTCCTTGGGTAAGTTCCCATTTTCCAGAACCTCTGCCAGTTTTGGCAGCCACAGCAAGAGCAACCTGAAGAACTTGCCCATCACCATGCCTGGTCTTTGGCTTGGTGTAGCTGACTGTAGAGGAAGCAGAGGCCAGGGGTACCTTATACAGTTGCTGAAATGCAAATGCTTCCATCCACCAATTCACGTATTCATTCATGCCATAAATATTTATTGGACATCTAACACATGCCAAGTGGTGGGATAAGCGCTAGGGCCACAATGGAATGCAGAACCAGATACCACCCCTGCCCTCACAGAAGCACAGGGTGCTAGGAGAGCACAGATCACTGACGGTCCCTAAGGAAGAAGAAATGAGGGAGCCAAGACATGAAGGATGATCAGGAATTAACTAGGTAGAAGGCCAAGTAAAGTGTTCAGGCAGTGGAATTAGTCCAGGGCTGGTGCAAAGACTCAGGGACAGTGGTGCACATGAGGTCAGTATGGCTGCAGGAGAGAAGGCATGGTGTGACACCAGACTAGGAAGACAGGTCTGCCTTGATCCTAAGAACAGTACAAACAAAGGGATCACATGGCCAGATATGCCATTTGAAAAGATCACTGAAGTCTAGTGAGAAAAAGGAATTGGAAGAGGGTAAAATGGATGTGGGGAGACACACTAGAAGGTAACTTCAGTTTTAATACCCTTAGGTGGCATGCATACCTGCAGTCTCTCAACCTGGCCTCACCTCCAAACACTGTCTCTCAAGTCACCTGGCTATTTTCTGGACAACCAACCTCTATTAGGGAAAGGGGCTCTGAGAAGTCCTCCAATCTGGAACCATTAAGGTACCACTAAAAAAAACTCCTCTCATTTCCTGCCGCATGGACTATTACTGGTTTCTCTTGCTAATACTGATGTTCCCTGATTTCTATAACCAGCCAGCCATTTCAGTTGGAATTTGGAGAGAACTCAAGTCTGTGCTCACACCAAACACCAAACCCAGAGTTTTCAAATATTGCCTTTTTAAGACTGAACACTGAAATTTCAAAAACCATATTTGAATAGAAGCGTTTTTAAATAGATGTATTTTTAGTAGTCTCTCCACAAGTGTATTTCGAGTTGAATGGATACTTGTAATTACATTAACAATTTTCAGCAATCATGTAAGTATAAATTATTTTAAAAAGATTTCTGGAAAAGGAAACATTACCCATACCCCATTATCTACTCTGGAGGCCTGGTGGTACAGTGGTTAAGAACTTGCCTGCTAACCAAAAGGTCAGCAGTTCAAATCCACCAGCTGCTCCTTAGAAACCCTATGGGGCAGTTCTACTCTATCCTATAAGGTTGATACTCTAATGTGGAAAATTGTTAGCAGGCTTATAGGCATTTAAATATAATTTTTTTAACTGTTTTTATAAAATAGTTTCTACCTCTTCAGTATCTTTTACTAGATACTTGAACAAATCTTCCCATTTGGCTCTTTCTTAAAAAAGATAAATGTAGAGAATCCTTTCCCTTCTTCCTCCATAACATGTTTCTAATATCAACTATTTAAGAATATATCCCAAAAGCAGACAGCAAGGATTACTAAGTAATCCCTGTGCTAACTATTTACTATATACACTTAGTAAATACACTTTTTATATGTTATAGTACTAATACTTTACAAATCACTATTAAAATTAACTAGTCAAGAGAAGTGTGCAGAACACTGGTTACAGAATTTCTCAACTTTTTGTAATCGTAATTTATTCCAGCACTTAAGATATTATGGTGATGGTGAAGAAAATTGAATATAAAATGAGACTTCCAGAAGAACAAACAAATCTGTCTTGGAAGACAGCCAGACTGCTCCTTGGAGGAAAGGAAGGCGAGGCTTCATTTCACATACTTTGGACATGTTACCAATAAGGACCAGTCCCTGGACAGGGACATTATGCTTGGTAAAGTAGAGGGTCAGCGAAAAAGAGGAAGACCCTCAACAAGATGGACAGTGCCTGCAACACTGTGAGGATGGCACAGGACCAGACAGCGTCTCGTTCTGTTGTACCTGGGGTCGCTATGAGTCAGAACCAACTCGACGGCACCCAACAAGAAGATAGCACTGCAGGCTTAATCACTGTGAAGTTGATAATGGGATTCATTGGTATTCTCATTTTATAAACACTGAGTTTGGGGCTTAAACGTTAATAGGTTCACATAAACTTTGATCAAGGCCAAATAATGAATCTTTGGCAAATCCAGAAGTCAAGTCATATACCTTTTGATCACCAAAGCAAAATTCTGGCAACCACATAACATTGCTTCAAGATAGTTTTCCATCTACTTTTAGAATAAAAGTCCCTCAAAAGCAGTAACTGACATGTGCCAAGCCATGCTGACTAAAACTTTGACCATTTATACTACTGGCAATAGAAGTACAATTTGTGTATTTTTTTACACTTTTTGTATTTAAAAAAAATTCAAATTCTTCAAATGTGAATGGCTTATATATTTTTACTTATTTCCCATAACAATAATAAAAAATCAAAGTCCTAAGTAGAGTCTTAATGTAAACTTTCCCTTAGACATCAAAAGATGATTGCTACAGGAAGTAAAAGTTGTCATTAGTAACACGTATGGGGAGGTAAACCTCAAGGTAAAGTAGAAATATGTCCCCCACCCAGCCCAGATTGAAAAACACCCACTTTTGCTTGACACCATAACTTGAGCAATAAGATACATGCAGGAGAAAAAAAAAAAAAAGCCATTTAACATATTTTTATAGTTAGAAAAAGTTTCCAATGTGCAACTACGCTTTAAAAGTATTATTTTTCCTCTTTGATTCTAAAAATCACTCAGCTATTTCCCATACATCCTCAGTACTAAATAGGCTTCAAAAATAAAGCAGTTCAGCTTCTCTTTTCACCAAATCTTCTGACTATAGCAGATCAAATAAAAATATCAAATGATTTTGCTTCTCAGATCTTAAATTCTCGTAAAAAGACCAGGCTTACTGGTCTGACTGAGACTGGAGGAACCCCGACAGTCATGGTCCCCAGATCCTTTGATAGCCCAAGACTGGAACCATTCCCGAAACCAACTCTACAGACAGGGATTGGCCTGGAGTATAAGACAGACGATGATGCTGGTGAGGAGTGAACTTCGTGGCTCAAATAGACACGTGAGACTATGTGAGCGGACTCTTGGCTGATGGCAAGATGAGAAGGCAGAGGGGGACAGGAGCTGGTTGAATGGATACGGGGAATACAGGGTGGAGAGGAGCCAAGTGCTGTCTCATTAAGGGGAGAGCGGCTGGGAGTGCACAGCCGGGTGTGTGTGGCTTTTTATATGACACACTGACTTGATTTGTAAACTTTTGCCTAAAGCACAATAAATAAATTAAAAGAAAAAAATATTTAAAAAAAAATGATTTTGCTTCTGACTACGAGCAGGTTATCTGTTCTGTGGTGGTTTTATTTGCATTTTATTCGTTTTACCAGAAATATCCTCCTTAGCCCAAGCAGCGTAAGGGCAAGCAGAATTAGATACGATCCCTGATTTAGGGTATCAACTGTTAAACTGTTGGAGCTTTGGTGGAGCAGATTAAATTAATGTTAATAATATATTTTATTTAACCCAACACACCTAGAATATTTTCATTTATACATGTAATCAATATAAAAAATAATGAAATATTTTACATTCTTTTTTTTACCAAATTTTCAAAATCCAATGTACATTTTATATTTACAGCATGTATCAGTTCAGACTAGTCACATTTCAATTTCTTAATGGCCACACGTGGCTACTGGCTACTGTGCTGAACATCTTAAATCCAAACAGTTTTCCTTAGACCAATAACTTACTATTCAGGAAGAATAGAGGAATCTTCTCTTTTCTTGCCTTCCAGTCACAGCTATAATTAAATATAGCAAAATTTAGGATCAGATATAAACTCAGAAAATTTCAAAGGAAATGCATGAGAGGGGATCTGGGATAGGAAAGTAGATGTGAAAAAAAATAAGGAAAATCAAAAAAATGGCTGTAACATGATTCTTCTACTTTACTAGCTCTGGTCATTAGATCATATAGAATTGTTAATTTTTACACCTGCCTTCCACACCCAAAATTCCCAGCCCAAGAATAATATCCATCTATACATCCCACAAGGGCCCTGGTGGCACAGAGTTAAGATCTACAGCAAACTACAGCTGCTAACCAAAAAGGTCAGCAGTTCGAATCCATCAGCCATTCCCTGAAAACACAATGGGCCAGTTCTACTTTGTCCTATAGGGTCACTATGAGTCGGAACCGACTTGACAGCAACAGGTTCGGTTTTGGTTTATACATCCTACATAGTACACGGTCACAGTTTACACAAAAATGTGGCTGTGTTCATTAACTACTGACCACTCTCATGTTTCCCCCGGATCATAACATTACCAAAGTGAGAGGTAAACTTATTCCAATCTTCTCATTCCAACCTCTCCACTTTACAAGGAAACTGGGATCTAGAGAGGGTCAGAGATCCACCTGAGATTTCGGAGCTTATTAATCGAAGTCTAAAAAAGGCCTGGCTCTCTGGGTGGTGCCAACAGTTAAGCCCTTGGCTACAGCTGAAAAGCTGGCAATTCCAACCCACCCAGAGCTGCCTCAAAAGAAGGGCCGAGTGATCAGCCTCCAAAAGGTCACAGCCTGGAAAACCTTAGGGAACACAGTTCTACTCTGAAATACATAGAGCTGTCATACCTCAGAATCGAATTGATGGCACCTAGCTATTGGTGGTTACGGGCAACGGGTAGCTATTGATGGTTAAGACAGGCGTGGTGATTTACTTCCAAAAAGCAGCCAGTGAAAACCCTTTGGATCATGGAGATGGCTCAGGACCGGCAATGTCTGTTTGTTGTACACAGGGTCACCGTGGAAGTCGAGGCGAACTTGACAGCGCTAACAACAACAAGCCTGCATTCAAGTTTCTGAGACCTGGTTTCAAGCCCTCTCTCCCATCCCTTCCAAGCTGCGCAACTTGCAGTAAGTAACTTGTTCACCTCTTTGACCACTGGTAAATGATATCTGCTTTGCACATTTTTGTGAGAATTATCTTAAAGGAATTTTAATGTATGTGAAAATATCAAGCACAGTATTCCTGTGATTTTAAATGTCTGTTGCATCTGAAAGAATCAGAAGGCAAGAAGCAACTTGGGGGTTTATTTTAATCTATTTTTACCCTTCAGTAGTATTATGCCTAATCTATAAAATATAGAGGCTGATAAAATTTTAAATTATTATTTAAAAGCTTTAAAGAAAAGATTGTAAAGCCTCCCTCAAGAACACATTAAGTGACAACTCTTATAATCCAAAAGTTTTCCAACATTATCTACAATTTTAGTCTATGTTTCAAAAACCAACTCACCTGGGCAAATGGAACCTGCTGGAGGGAGCATGTCACCCTGGAGAAAAAATTCTCTATTTCCTAACTAGGTTAGGATCAGTCCTGCTCCGTGTGCAGAGTCTCAGCAGGGGAAGTATGATTAGTTTCTATTTCCTAAATACTCCACCTTTACTGGTTTGGATAATAGGAGGGCCTACTGTGTTTTTTTACTGTGCCAGTAAGATGAAGCCAATTTTACCAAATTTCTTCTCTCTCAACAAAGGCATAAACTCAATCACTTGTGGCAAATAGAGCCTACCACTGTTTTCTATATGATAACAACATGACTCCTGCAAATATCTGAAAAGTGTTGTTAAATTATTCCTCAGCCTTCTTCCCTCAGAAGTTCTAGATATTAACTTTCTGGGTTCTGTAGAAAAGTTGGCACGTTCATAACACCTTGCACCAGTATTCTGTTGCATTTTGGTTCAGGCAGAATTTATTCTCAGTCTACCTCCAAGTGAAGCGAAAGAAAACCACTTTTCCCTTCAATGCAGTTCCATAAAGGTCTGGTTTCATGGTGGCTCTTTCATCTAAGGACATCCCTTTGAATTAGATACTTCCTGCCTAGCTAAGCCTCCCATCAGCAGGGTGTTCATAGAGGAGGGTTTGCAGTTTGGAATTCAGGCCCTCGAGTTAGGGAACAAAGTCTGAATCTGCCTGTCCTTCAGGACACAATGAAACAGCCAGCTGTTTGCTTAGACATTTGTCTGAGTAGTATTTTATCAGGCTATTATTAGTTTTAATGTTGTAATTAGATGTGCAAATGTACCCTGAGGTATGTTTGGATGAGAACATCATACAAATCAGAACTGACAATGATGAACACAGCTGCATTTCTGCCAATGATTAGGCATTTAAATAAGTGCTCATGGTGTGTTTGCTGGAAAACGTGATCCTGAGGAGCGGAGAGGTTAGCAATGACGTGAGGCTGCCAAGGGGCCATCAAAAATAACATCAAGCAAGAGGGAATAAATTGTATTCAACTTAAAAATTGGAAACTAACTTCTAAAGAAGATATACCAAAAGCAGGCAGAAAAGTAAATGAGGAAAAATGCTGTAAGAAATTCACTGGTGCTAAGGGACAGGAAATTAAAGAGAAAATGATACTAGCAGGGCATGGAATGCACCAGCTAGAAGATGTGGCTGATCTATCGGATTGTGTTGTGAGTACACAGCCATTATGATGTCTTTAAGAACATGTTCATATATGTCTTAAAATATCACAGACAGACATGCCAGATCCTTGGTGATGTCCAAAAATAAGTTGCCATCAAGTCAATTCCAACTCACGGCAACTCCACGTGTGTCTGAGTAGAACTGTATCCCACAGAGTTTTCAAGTCTGTGGCCTTTCCTAAGCAGATCACCAGGTCTTTCTTCCAAGGTACCTCTGTGCAGACTTGACTTCTAACCTTTTGGTTAGCAGCCAAGTGTGTTAACCATTTGCACTGTCCAGGGACCATGTAACGCACAAGCGTCCTTGAAGAGTCAGGCACAACCATGGCTCCCTACTGCACACTCCTTCCTCAGGCTTGTCCACACTTACCCTCTTTCCCTCACTGTCAAAACTTGAACAAACCTAAATGAGATACAATTGGTATTTTAATTGTCCTGAATTTAGTAACTAAGGATATTCATGGCCTTCCCCAACATGCTTGCACACTTTGCACTTCTTCTCCCCTCTGCCTGGTCACTCTCCTTCCAGGTATAGGACTAGCACGAGCTCACTTCAATCAAATCTCTTCTCAAGTGTCACTTCATGATAGGACAGCCCTGACTACTTTATCTAAAATTGCTCCTTCTCCATTTATATCCCTAACCTTGTCTTCATTTTCTTCAAAGTATTTACCTCACCCTGATGTATTACATATACATACACGTTTCTAAAGGTGTGTGAGCTATGCATCCCTTCCCAAGAGAACATAAGCTCCAAGAGAGGATGGGCAATCCTATGCCCTTAGCACTAGAATATCCAGCACCTCCGCATCACAGATAGACAGCTGCCATTCAGTCAACTCTGACTCAGGGCGACCTCATGTACGAGAGAATGAAACATTGCCTGGTCTTGTGTCAAACTCATGATTGCCAACATGTTTGAATCTGTCATTGTAGCTACTGTGCCAATCCATCTCACTGAGGTTCTCCTTTGCCGTTGCTGGCCATCTTCTTTACTTCACTAAACATGATGTCCTCCTTCAGCAACTGACCCTCCTAATGACGGGTCCAAGGAGCCCTGGTGGCGGAATGGTTAAGTGCTTCACTGCTAACCCAAAGGTTGGTTCAGCCGGCAGTTCAATCTACTAGCCACTCCGTGGGAAAAAGATGTGGCAGTCCGCTACCCTAAGATTACAGTCTTGGAAAACCTACCTAGGGGGCAGTTCTGCTCTGTCCTATAGGGTCACTATGAGTCAGAATCTACTGGATGACAATAGGTTTGGTTGGGTTTTTTTGTTTTTTTTTTCAAATGATATGTCCAAATCAAGCAAGTCAGACAATGTTCTGTTGTGATCCATCAGGTTTCTATTAACCAATTTTCTAAAGTAGATGGCCTCTTTCCTCCTAGTCTGTCTTAGTCTGGAAGCTCTGCTGAAACCTGCCCACCATGCGTGACCCCGCTAGTATTTGAAATACTGGTGACACAGCTTCCAGCATACACACATGCTGCCACAGTATGGCAATCTGATGGATGGGTGATGGTCCACGTAACAGGTTCTCAAAAAATATTTGCTGAATAAATAACAGTATACAGGAAGGAGAGTTGACATAAATATAGCTTCTCTTCATCTAAAATTTCCACAGAAATCATCTAAAATTTAATGCTGTAAGACATCAAGTCCAATTCCATCTTTATACCATTAGAATCTGAGGCTTGGGCTGACTAAGTGATACGTCCAAAAATTCATAATTAATTAGCCTGGACTCAGACTAAAAACTTAGTAGCCAGTGCCAGACTATTGTCCTTTCCTACTCACCTTGCATTCATAACAATAGGGAATGAAGATGTCAACACATTTGTACCTTCGGGGAACTCCCTGCTGTGGCATCGCTATTAGACCTCTTTCATTAACTGTCAGCCTCCAAAATTCTCCTTTCCTCTTGCAACTCCAAATTACTGAACCTGACAATCTAGGGATTCCAAGACTCTTTTCAGGTTGTCTCCTCACCACCTCCTGCCCCTATACTTCTTCCAAATTTCACCAAAATATGAATACAAAGACATAAATGCACTAAATAAACACTGCATCTATTTCTGGAAACATGAAAAACCCTTCAGGGTCTTTCACAAGTGTGTAAGCCAGTATGGTTTGTGGGTATGAACACACAGTTAAATATTGTACCAATGTTCTACGAATAAGAATAAAATACTCTAATGCTGATGCTGTACCAAACATAATGTAATCTTTCTCTGGAGATTCAGAAGCCAATTCTTGCCATGCCTTGAGGGCATTATTTGGAACAGCAATTCTCTGTACGCGTTGCTGCAGAAAGAAAATATATTATTTAAGCTCGTGGATTCTGAATAAATGGAACTTTATAGAATTTTGACAAAGAGGAGTTAGGATGTTCTTCATAGTAAAGCAAAAGCAGATGTGAAGAGCTATATTTCAAGCAAGAACAGTTAAACTCAGCATTTATCACTTCTTCATATGTAAAAGACTAACTCTATGTCCTAGATCATTAAAGTATAAGTGCATTTACCACGGGTTATGACAAGAAAAGTTTATTCAACTTCTTCTTCATACTTACAATTCAGTCTATCAGTGGGATATTAACCTAGACTGTACCATGTTTGATCTAGATTACTAAATATTAGGACATCTACAAGTTAATATAGGTTTTTCTTTAAATAAGCTTTTAACAGAGGGGGGTTTAACAGAAGTAAAACTGTTGTAAATTATGCACTATCCTAAATATACTGAAATTAGTAAAAGCTATTTATCAACCTTAAATATTTGAGATTATGACAAACAAAAACTCTTCAGTACAACCTACACTGGTCATCGCATGTCTATAACGTGCTGTCTGACTACCCAGCACTGAACCCAGTTAGTGAAAGACTAAAATGACATCATGATCAAGAGCAGACGGACTTCCCAGGAGAATCACCACAGAATGCCAACAATGAATAAAGGGAAGAAACTGAGCAGACGCACTGCAGAAATAAGGGCAAGGGGAGAGGATCATACGGGTTTTCTAGGACAGTCTTGTGACCCAGCTCCATTCCCTCCTTCATGTTTCATGAGATACCCCTGAATCCTTACAATAAACTCTCTCTCTCTGCCTCTTTAACTTAATTCCAGTTGGTTTCTGTGGCTTGTAATAAAGAGCTTTAGCTATGAAAACAGTATGCCCTCTCTTTACAGCGTCACGAAGTACATTAACGTGAAATCATTTGAGAACTCCCACAGTATTTTTTGCAATTTAGTACAACTTTGGTAGAACTTTTTTTCGCTAGAACCTTTTTGTTTTTTTAACGTAATATCTACTAACAGCCTTTGAGCTAGTACTCCACAGAGTTCACTTTGAAAAACAAGAATGTATACATTTGTACAAACTTAATACAATGTGTTTTCTCAACTAAATCATTTCGAATTTAAGGCAAAACATGTTGTGAAAGGGAAGGTTTGAAGAGGAAACCCCAAAATGGTATCACCTCGTCGTCTGCCCATTTCATCTTGGCAAAGGCAGATTCTGTACAAATCAAAAGAACATTTTCCTCTTAGAATTAGGTCAATTGCCACAAATACATATTTTATCTTAGATAATTCAGTATTGACTTTTAAAAATATTATCAATCAATACTTTAATGCAGCTTGACTCTGTACTGGCTGCAGATCAATATCACATGCATACTCTGAAGTACCAGGCAAGGCCTTAATATGCACCACGGAAATATGACCAAACTCATCCCCAAATCCTCATAAATATGTATTAAAAAGTGGCCTCAAACCACATACACTACATACACACTTATCATTTATTCCTCAGACAACTTTAAAATGAAAAAAGAGGCCCTGAAAACTTAAAGTTATAATCTTACTGAAAATGAGGAGTTTGAAAAGGTTTATATTTGGGGTCAAGTGGAATATTTTATTTTTGACAGTTTGGGAAATTCCCCAAAGCAATACTGGCAAATACACCATTTAAATTCGGTTATAGCTTAACTTGATGCTTATTTTTAGACATCTGAGAAACATGTTTAGATAAAAGGAAACAGGCCCTGGATCTTCTTTAAATGTCACCCTAATATCAGGCATGGGCAGAAAAAAAGTAAATTCCAAACAGTGATTCTTCCATCAAGAGTGTATAAAGTGAAAATAAATCTGTTTCAGACAGGATAAAAGGCAGCCCGGCTAGCTGCACAGTCCGTGAGAATTTCAGTTCTAACACTGGAAATGAATTCTGCACAGCTGGGCTCTCTAACCCTATTTAAGCTACAGCCAATGTGGGTGCTAGTCAAAAGTCAATTAAGGCCGACAGCTCCATTTCCAAAAAGAGCACTGCGACTGCAGCAATAGGAGGAATTCAAAAGGGTTTAATAATAAGGATTATTGTTCCAGAAAGACAACTCTCCAGCACCCTAGGAAGCATGGAACATTATGGGGAAACTTTATTTTTCCCCCCCTAGGTAAATGAAGGCTCATTCCTTTGAGCTCTAAAACATCTTTCTAATTTGCCAAGGTCCCTTCTAGAATGTACTACACAGTTCTAGACCTTCTTAAATAGAGAGCTATTTAACCTGATAGGAACTCCTGGTGACTCATTATGAATGACAATTACTACTTCCTGTCAAATGGTCTTTGGTGTGAAAGGACGTTTTAGTTTAGGCTAAATGGGCCCTGGTTGTGGTGTATTTTGGGTTTATGTTTGCTTTTTCAAAGTTTTTTCCACCTAGTTTAGTCAACCAGCTATTATTTCCTACCACTCTCAACCTGTCTGCTCATTGCAAAGTCTCTCCTCCCTCTGTCTTTTATAGTTTGCAGCCTCTCTCACTGCTCTAATCTTGGAAACTAGTGTTTCAGGTAAGAGCAGACAGGCTGAATCAAGGCCTGGGTTACAATCCATGAATTTCATGGCATCTGATTTCATTTCTCATGGGCCTTTTCCATATTACTCTCCACTTGTTAGCTGAGTTCCAGATAGCTGCAGGGTACTCACAGCACACGTGGATAATGACATCTCCCCTTTCCAGCAAGGTGTGATGGGTGAGCTCCAATAGTGCAAGGTCAAACCCCACTCCAGCAAGTTGAGAGAATCCTCGATTCCATATAACTAGCGAAACCACCTGTCTCAACCTTAAACACCAAATATATCTTTTTAACTTCCTGCTACTTGGTCTGTTCACAACATTCTCAAGTGCTCTTTCTGAGCCTTTTCCTAGGATTCTTCCCACATACATAAATCCCTACTGTGATCATTATGGTGGAAATAAGTCAAAATTTCAGTAAGTACATAAACTATTTGAATTCACAGAGAGCTTTCAAACTCAAATGTCCCTTCAAGGGATCTCCAACAATTCTCAGCCAATCTGTTGTTTTCATGTTAAACAGAAAGACTTGAGCCCTAGCTCAGTCACTATCTGTGGGACCTTGAAAAAAAAAAAACTCATTGCCACTGAGTCGATTCCAACTCATTGTGACCCTACAGCCCTTACCTCTGTGATGGTTAATTTTATGTGTCAGCTTGTCTAGACTATGATTCCCAGGGCTTTGGCCAAACACCATGCTAGTTGCTGTTTCATAAGGTAGTCTAATGTAATCTAATCACTTTCCGTAATGTAATCTAACATAATCAATCAATCAGTTGAAAGGAAAGTATACAGAGGGGGTGGTCAGCCTCCAGACTATGAATAGGTATTCTGGCAGAACTCAATCTCTTCTTCACTCTGCACTCTTCCCATCACCTGAGCTTCAGATCTTAAGATGTAAGTCTGAAGAAGTCTCCAGCCTGCAGCCTGATCTACAGATTTTGTATTTGGCAACCTCCCACAACTCCTACAAGGAAGAGTCTCTAGCCTGTCACCTGACCTATGGATTTTGGACTTGCCAGCCCCACAATCGCATTAACCAGTCCCTTGAAGTAAATTATTAATCAATATCTCTCTCTTTCTTTATATACATATAGGTGGTTTCGGTATATATATATACTTATATACGTGTGTGTGTGTGTGTGTATATATATATATATATATATATATACACGAGTCAGAATCAATTCAACAGCAACAGGTTTGGATTTTTTGGTTTCATATACATATAGTTACACACTGGTTCTGTCTCCCCAGAGAATCCCAAGGCACCCTCTTCAATCTCTAAGGTTTCCTCAGCTGTGGAATCAAGCTACGAAATTCACAGAATTAGACAATCGAATGAGATAATGTTAGGAAGGAACTTAGGACAAGGCCAGGCACTCAGAATGTGCTCAATAAAAGCTGGCTACTATTTTTATTATTGAAAATCATCATCATCAGTATCACACTATTAAACCCAATACACTGGTCTTTCTCTAATTCCAGCCACAAAGATGACAGGGAAAAAAGTGTAATCTCCTCTATTTTCTTTCAGCTCAGAAAAGGAGCAGGTGATCCTCAGTAAAACCAGCCATTTAAGTAAATGCACCAAAGTAGTTCACTTAGCACACAAGTATGCCTTGGTAACAAAATATCACTCTGGCCTCATTTCTAGTTATTGAAAGCAAACTTAATAACTTTAGTTTTTATGTCACTTTTTTAATAAGAAATTTTAAGGAAGAAAAGCCACAGCAAAAGAAGACTTGTAAGTAGAACTATCTACTAGAGAATTAATTTTTATGTGTTTCACTGCTGTGTATGTTAGACTGTAAGCTCCCTGAAGACATACTATGTCTAGCAAAACCCACAGCACTGTTAACGACATGGTTATTCATTTACTGCCTATGATTACAATCTTTTGGCATATACTTGTATAACCTGAAGTTTGCTCATGAAACCATCATAAAATGAAATACTTTTCTCTTTGAAGGATAATAAAAAAGATCTTCATGTCTTTTAAGTGTAGAATTTTCCATAATCTCTTTTCATATTTTTCTTAGCAGAGGGTCAAAGGACATCCCCAAACCCTGTAATTTCATTCTATTTCAACTCACGGGATAAAAATATCTTTATTTCTCTGCCAGACATTTTATTTCTTTACTTGTTCATGCCTCACGGCTTATGTGTCCTCAATTTCCAGTGTTCTGCCTGGTCTTTGGCTTTAAATATCTTTGCTTCTTTATTCTAGAGAAAGACCACTCTGTGAGATGGCCAAGTCACAAGTGGACACCTACCCACAGGCTGGCTGGAAGGCCAGGACCTAGGGAAATTTAGCGGTGGGAACAATTAGAATGGCACCAGGGTAGAAAAAAAGATTGAAGGGACCATTCTGATGGGCAGGAGTTGTGCTATGACTGTGAGTCATGAAGGTAAAAGTAACAACAGAGCAACTGGAGCTGGGAAAAAGTGAAGCACAAGGGTTAGACTCTAAGTATGGATGGGTCAGGGTTCTGAAAAAACGCCTGGACAGGAGCAGAATACATCTGTCAAGCAACTTATAAGGAAACAGGCAGAGAAGAATCTCTCGAGATATGGGACAAATAGGCTCGTCCACAGGACAGCACAATTCGAGAATGCCTACTGTCAAGGCTTTAAATGGCCTCCCCAGTGTGCTTAGACAAGGGCTAGGCAGGTGTGTGCTGCTGGGCTGAGAGGCCAAGGCTAGCTCTGCAGGTGCCAGTGATTGCAGCAGGGAGCTAGGTCCTCTGGGGAGCCCTTGCAGCTCTATTGCCATTGCTGAAGTTGATACGACACAAACTCTTCCTTCGGTTTTTATCCTCTTAAGAGCCATGAATTAAGTATTCATCTTTATTACCTAGAATTTTCTTCTGGAGCTACTGAAAGGAGGAATAGCTGAACTCTGGGAACAGTCCTAAAGTCTACCATGAGAGCTTGGGAATAATCTGAAAATCTTTCCACTTTCACTGAAACTGTCATCATTCAGTTCTCAGGCATCTTCCCTCTCCTCCCAGGAAAAAAGAGTGATTCCAAGCTCTTAATCAAACAGAAGTAAAGTGCATCAGACCCTCTCAAAGATATAAATAAAACTTTAGAGGTGTAAAGTTTGAATTTGTTTTTCTGTTTACTCAAAGACCAAGAAAAAGCACTTGGCCCAGAGCAAAAGAGAAAAGCACAAAACATCTGGCCTTCCAGTCACCCAGTTTTTCTATTATGCCCACGCCCCATTGTGGGGCATCACCTTCTTATTCCCCATCCCACCCCACTCCCCAGGACCTACACCCATGGTATTCTCTCCACTCAGTGCTACTAAGACAAAACAAAAATCCCATCATCTAGAAAAGAGTTCTTAAATTCACCAACACATTACTTAAGGCTGAACATATTATTTCTTAGCTATGCCTGGGATATTTGTATTTGTATAGGAGATTCAGAACACGAAAATTCACGGAAAAAAAAAAATGTGGAATTTCAAAGAGTGGATAGATAAAAGAGCTATTTGGAGGGAATTCAAAGGCATTTCTCAGCTGCTAAAGTGAAACAACTTACTTAGGGCTCACTCCACCCATGAGTAAGGCTGACCCCAAGAGAAACTTTTATAATAGAGCCATGAGTTTTAATCTTAAGAGATTTGGCTATTAATTCTGAATATTCAGCTCTAAAAGTACTAGAAAAACATACTAATGCTTAGAGAAAAGCTAACGATGCTTCCAGTTTCTACCAAGGGCTGTTCCCATCAATTTGTTCCTGAGGGGATGGGGGGAGGTGCAGGCAGGGGACAGGGAGCATTTCTTCCACCATTTAAATATCTTTGTGGAAGAAAACCACGTTACATTCACCTAAGGGATTTAATCCAAACAACTTTTCCCCTAAATTTCACATGCAAATTGTTCCCATCTTGAGAGAACTAGGATTTGTAGATCTTAAAGAAGCAAATCAGAAATTAAGCTCCGTGGATTCACCACTTATTGATCTAGTATTATTCCCTGGGGAAATTATTCAACCATTTTCTTGCTCACTTTTTACCTTCCACAGAAAATAAAAGTGATAAAAAAATTTTTTCATGCAGATTTTTTTAAGGGGCTGTACATTTCCCTTGAAAATCTTTGAAATAAAAAGCTACTGGGAAAATCTAGTACAACTGTTACCATAATCACAATTACTGTAAAATTCCCATTGATTCCCAGGGTGTGCTATTACAATTGCTCTTTATCTCATTCTGCTCCATTCATACTGACACCAACTAATTCCAGTTCTCCTCTAGTGACTGTCATAACGCTTCTGTTTTAGAGTTTATACAGATTCTAATCCAGGGTCATGTAATATACTATTCTACATCAAGAAAAAAAATCAAAGAGTTATATATTAAAAACCATGTCCTGGATACATATTTTAAAATGCTTTCTGCAATGCACTAATCTAGAGGGTCAGCAAAAAAGAGGAAGACCCTCAACGAGGTGGACTGACATGGGGCTGCAACAACGGGCTCAAGCAGAGCAACAATTGTGAGGACGGTGCAGGACCAGGCAGTGTTTCATTCTGCTGTCACTATCAGTCGGAATCGACTCAATGGTATCTAACAACAACAGTCCAGAAAGAGAGATTGAGTTGGTTAGCAACAGAACAGTCATTCTTATTGATTACTTATTACATGCGAAGAGTTTCATGTGTTAGTACATTTAATCATCATAATAACCCAATGAGGAAGGTACCATAATTATCACACTTTTAAAATGTGCAAACTGAGGTACAGAAGTATTCAAAGACTAAGGTCACACAGCTAACAAAAGGCAGAGCCAGGACTGGAATAGAAGCAGACTCTTTCCAGAGTCTATGCTCTCAACAATACCTTATTCTACCGATAGAGAAGAATAAAACACAGCATACAGCAGATGAGACTTAAAATCATGTTGCTTAAATAAAATAATCAAGAAGTGTCTAACGATACAATGGAGAGTGGGCCATTCTGTTCTCCGATTTTTTTTTTTCTTTAACCTAAATAGCAGGGAAAGTACTGTTGATTCTGTGTCAGAGGAGAGCAAGGGGGTGGGAATAGAGGCAGATAAGGAAGCAGGAAAATCCTGATCCCCCAACTCTTTAGAGCCCAAATAAATCAATAGGAAATGATGTATTACTTGAGAAAAGTTTCTTTCTGCTGTGTTGCATGTCCAACTCAGCAGTGGGTCTGTTAGAGGATACAGTTTTCCTGTTAGGGCCAAACTGAATGCTATGTCCTTTCATTTTAATTCCCTAAGGGGAAAGAGGTCACCCGCACACTGCTGGAGCCTGGTGATGGCAAAGGATACACTGGGGGTGACAATCTGAGCAGATCTCTGTAACAGAATGCTGAGCACACTGAGGAAGTAGTCTCAAGTTTCAACTCACAGTTGTAACTACATTAAGAAAAAAACTAAACAAAAAGGGGGCTACAAGAGGCATTGGGCAGGCCAGACCACTGTTTGGAGGTGGGGCTTTCACATGTTAAATGTCACACTGGCTGAGGGCTTTGCTTTGTCCGTGATCACCAACTCTGGTCAAAAGCTTGTGCCACCAGGGCTGTCAGCACTTCAACCACAACACAAAGACAGCAATCCCACCAGCCCCAATTAGAGAGAGTGACTACTCGCACTGGCCAGGCCCCAACAGATGCACTCCATAGAAGGGCAAAATTAACCCGAAAGGCATACAACCAACTTCTCAATTCTGGGGTTCACAATAGACATGTCTGGAGCACGCCCCTGTGATGTGACTGTACTACACACTTTAGAGGGAAAAGCACCTCACAGAGAAGAGATGGAGGTAGAGGTGCGGCCACCATTTTATTTTCTGATAAAACTGGAAAGAAAACAACCTGAGTCCTCTTCAGTTGACTTCCATTTCCCAATTGAGTTCAGCCCCGAAGCTGCAGCCAATAACCCTTCACCTCATGCCCCACTCGCTGGAAGGGGCAGAAATGAGTGTTAGCTGGTGCAATCACTGGCTGTGGAGATAGAATTTTGTTCCCAGCTCTCCAACTGTGACTCTGGCTCTCCATGACCTCATCTTGTGAAAACGCAATGTGATACTGATTGGTTTAAAGTCAGGAAAAGTGTGCATCAGGGTTGTATACTTTCACCATACCTATTCAATCTGTATGCTGAGCAAATAATCCGAGAAGCTGGACTATACGAAGAAGAACGTGGCATCAGGATTGGAGGAAGACTCATTAACAACCTGCATTATGCAGATGACACAACCTTGCTTGCTGAAAGTGAAAAGGACCTGAAGAACTTAATAAGAAGATCAAAGACCACAGCCTTCAGTATGGATTACACCTCAACATAAAGAAAACAAAAATCCTCACAACTGGACCGATGAGCAACATCATGATAAACAGAGAAAAGAATGCTCCTTAGAAGCAAGGTGGCGAGACTGCGTCTTAAATACCTTGGACATGTTGTCAGGAGGGATCAGTCCCTGGAGAAGGACATCACACTTGGCAAAGCACAGCGTCAGCGGAAAAGAGGAAGACTGTCAACAAGGTGGACTGACACAGTGGCTGCAACAATGGGCTTAAGCATAACAACAATTGTAAGGATGGCAGAGGACCCGGCTGTGTTTTGTTCCATTGTGCATAGGGTCACTATGAGTCGGAACCAACTCGACAGCACCTAACAACAATATCTAATCCAAGGAGCCCCGGTGGTGCAATGGTTAAGCAGTTCACCTGCTAACCAAAAGGTCAGCAGTTTAAATCCATCCGCAGCTCCATAGGAGAAAAAACCTGGAGGTCTGCTCCCATAAAAATTACAGCCTAGAAAACCCTATGAGGCGGTTCTGGTCTGTCATGTAGGGTGGCCTAAGGAGCCCTGGTGGCACAATGGTTAAAAGCACTCAGCTGCTAATTGAAAGATCAGCTGTTCAAACCCACCAGCTACTCTGCAGGACAAAGAAGTGGCAATCTGCTTCTAGAAAGATTACAGCCTTGGAAACCCTATGGGCAGTTCTACTCTGTCCTACAGGGTTGCTACGAATTAGAATAGACTAAATGGCAGTGGGTTTTTTTTTTTTTTTTTGGATGAGTTGGAGCTGACTCACCAGCACCCAACAACAACAATACCTAATTCATAAGACCTCTTGTCTACACAAGATTTTTGACATTCTTTCAATTCTCTAACTGGGCTTTTTGCCCTTACTAGAAACCCCACTAAGCATCTAAGCATTGCCTGACACAGGACTAGGCACTAGAAACCCTGGTGGGATAGTGGTTAAGAGCTATGGCCGCTAACCAAAAGGCTGGCAGTTCAAATCTACCAGGCACTCCTTGGTAACCCTATGGGGCAGTTCTACTCTGTCCTATAGGGTTGCTATGAGCCAGAATTGACTCCAGGGCAGTGGGTTTGGTTTCGATTTAGTGGCTCTGACATGATTGAATTTCACGCTAATTTCAGTAATTTTGAGATGTCAGTTTTAAATCTTATGTACATTTACACGGGACATATAAACTCTTGACGCAACCCAAATACAGATTTTCCTGGCCTAAGTTTAAAAATCTTAAGCTGTTACTGAAATCTCTCATAATTTTAAATTTAATTTAAAATATCTTTATTAGTTCAAACCAATTTTTAAACACAAAGTATAAAAACAATTCCAAAACTTAAGAGACTCTATCTAAAACATTTCAAAATACAACCCAATTACTCAAAATAAATTTACATAAAAGTACAGAACATAATTAAAGTTTACATAATTAAAGTAGTGGAATTCTTCACTATAGGAAATAAAGCTGCAATGGAAATTTCAATTCTCCCATTTTACTTTAAGAAAAGGAGAGGAGAAAAAGAAAGAAAAAACATTACCCTAAATAGTCATAGTACTGCAGTCTTTATGGCATGTAAAATAAGAAGCCTGAAGAATCACCCTGCTGTTAAATTTACATTTACCTAATCAAACTGACATTATGTTGGGCTTTTTGATCTGTTGAATGTAGTTTTTATCTGTTCAATACACAATTAACGTTTATTATAGAAGTGTTTTAATGAAAGTAGCATCTTAAAGGCTTTAAATATACCAGTAAAACCAAAAATGTTTTAAGAGCTCAATAAAATCACAAATTCTGTTAATTTTAATTAGAACTGTTAAATTCTCATCACTGTACGGACATAAGCTCCTGTTTTCCTATTTAAAGAAAATGCTCCAAACATGTAATAAATAACACCAATTAAGTTTTATCTTTATTTTACTAACTTAAAAAAAGCAATATATTTTCATGGAAAATTTAGAACATACTGAAAAATACAAAAAGAAAACAACTCATATACAATCCAAATGCAAAGTAATGACTGCTGATATTTTCATGTACTTCCTTTCGGGTGTTTTCTGATCATTTTCACACAGTTGAGGTCAATGTGTACACAATTTCATATTCTACTTTTTATATCTAGCATTTTAAAAACTAGCATTTCCCATATTACGCAAATCTTCTTTTTAAAAATCATTTGAGAAAGAGATTTTGTCTGTTTTGTTCACTGCTGTATCCTCAGCATCTCAGCACTGCCTGACACAGGAGTAGGCACTTGATGAATATTTGTTGAACAAACTAATCAATGAGTGATTTATCCTATTATTTACTGCCCCATGACCCTAATGCTGTGCATTTGTTTTCAATTTTTCACTATTATGGTGTCTTAAGCTGGGTTCTCTAGAGAAGTAAAACCAGTGAAGTGTATATATATAGTGAAAGAGAGAGAGAGATTTATCTCAAGGAAATGGTTCTTGCAGTTATAGAGGCTAGCAATTCCCAAGTCTGTGGGTCAGGCATCAGGCTGGAGGCTTCTCTTGACTCATGTAGCTGCAGGTGCTGACAAACCCAAGATCAGCAGGTGGAAAACAGGAGGCTGCTAACTCACAGGCTGCACAGGTTGATGAATCCAAGATCAGCAGGTCAGACAGTGGGCTCAAGATCAATCAGCAGCTAGTTCAATTCCCAAGAACCAGAGGTCAGATGATGACGAGCCAGATGCAGGATCCAGAGCAAGCAAGTACATTTTGCCAGAATATCCACATATATATTGGATGTAGGCCACACCCAGGAGGAAACTCTGCTTACAACTCATTGGCAGGTCATATCAGATTACATCATAGATGATAATTACATCATCACATAACTTACAAATTACATTATTATATAACTGTCAACCTACACTATTACATAACTGCCAAGCCACTGAGAATCATGGCTCAGCGAAGTTGACACACAACTTCAACCATCACATATGGGTAATATGTATCTTTGGGCATAATAAAGCTTTTCAGTATTTGGGATTATTTACTTGGAATTGAGTTCCAGAAGTTGAATTACTGGTCAAGATTTCTACAGGCAATTTTAAGTCTTCTGATACAGATCATCAAATTGCTTTCTCCAAAGCAGTAACTTTGGGATGCCTATTTCAGCATACTTTTTGAAAGCACAGAACAACCTTTTTAAAAAAGGTTTCCTAATCTCATAGGTAAAAAATACTTATCTCATGATAGTTATTTGAAAATCTTTAATTACTAATATTATTGACTATTTCTCTAAATCTCAAGCTGAAAGAACTGAAGAAAAAATTCAAGCCTTGAGTTGCAACAGTGAAGGATTCAATGGGGAAAATATTAAATGACGCAGGAAGCATCAAAAGAAGATGGAAGGAATACACAGTCATTATACCAAAAAGAATTGGTCGATGTTCCACCATTTCAAGATGGAGCATATAATCAGGAACCAATGGTACTGAAGGAAGAAGTCCATCTGCTCTGAAGGCATTGGCGAAAAACAAGACTCCAGGAATTGATGGAATATCAATTGAGATGTTTCAACAAACAGATGCAGCACTGGAGGTGCTCACTCATCTATGCCAAGAAATATGGAAGATGGCTTCCTGGCCAACTGACTGGAAGAGATGCATATTTATGCCTATTCCCAAGAAAGGTGACCCAAGCAAATGTGGAAATTAGAGAACAATATCATTAATATCACACACAAGCAAAATTTTGCTGAAGATCATTCAAAAATGGCTGCAGCAGTATATCAACAGGGAACTACCAGAAATTCAGGCCAGTTTCAGAAGAGGACATGGAACCAGAGATATCATTGCTGATGTCAGATGGATCCTGGCTGAAAGCAGAGAACACCAGAAGGATGTTTACGTGTGTTTTATTGACTATGCAAAGGCATTCGACTGTGTGGATCATAACAAATTATGGATAACATTGCAAAGAATGGGAATTCCAGAACACTTAATTAAGCTCATGAGGAATCTTTACGTAGATTAAGAGGTAGTTGTTCGGACAGAACAAGGGGATACTGATTGCTTTAAAGTCAGGAAAGGTGTGCATCAGGGTTGTATTCTTTCACCATACCTATTCAATCTGTATGCTGAGCAAATAATCCGAGAAGCTGGACTACATGAAGAAGAAGAACGCAGCATCAGGATTGGAGGAAGACTCGTTAACAACCTGCGTTATACAGATGACACAATCTTGCTCGCTGAAAGTGAAAAGGACTTGAAGAACTTACTAAGAAGATCAAAGACCACAGCCTTCAGTATGGATTACACCTCGACATGAAGAAAACAAAAATCCTCACAACTGGACCAATGAGCAACATCATGATAAACGGAGAAAAGACTGAAGTTGTCAAGGATTTCATTTTACTTGTATCAAAAAAAAAAATTTTTTTTTTTTTTACAATCAACAGCCATGGAAGCAGCAGTCAAGAAATCAAAAGACACATACCATTGGGTAAATCTGCTGCAAAGGACCTCTTTAAAGTGCTGAAGAGCAAAGACCCTCAATGAAGTGGACTGACACAGTGACTGCAACAATGAGCTCAAGCGTAATAACGATTGTAAGGATGGCGCAGGACCGCACAGTGTTTCGTTCTGTCGCGCAATGGGGTTGCTATGAGTTGGAACCGACTTGACAGCACCTAACAACAACAACAATTTCTCTAAAGGTGTATTAGACATTTGTGTTTCCTCTTCTCTGAGTTGCCTATTCATGCCATTTATCAATGTATTCATTCATGCTGTACTTTCTGCACCAGGAACTAACACTGTTCTATTTCCTAGGTGTTCTTCTTTCTTCTTCTTTTTAGAAAAAAAGTTGTGGCTTGTCTACTATTTCATATTAACTTCAAACTAATTTTGCCATAGTCACATACAGACACACACACACACAAATTGATTAAATTTTTAAAATATTGTTGCTTATAACAGATCTTTATATATGTATACGTACACACATATTGTAGGAAAACTAGAAAGCACAGATCAATAAAAAAGAGATAAAAGTCAGCCAAATTCTCAAAAGTCATAGATAACCACTGTTCACATTTTAGCACATTATCTTTTCAGATTCTGTTCTATGCATATACCATTTTAAAAAGAACACACTTGGAATCATGCATGCATACTGTTTTATAATGTGTTTTTGCTTAACTATATTTCCTAAGCAACTTGCTATATATCATAAAATTCTCTTCATGATATTTTTAATGCTAAAAGAATACTAGGGCAGAAAAGACCATGGACTTTAGAGACAGGTTTGAGCTGAAATGCTGCCTCCAGAATTTTAACTATAAGACTTAGCTTCTTTAAGACCTTTCCTCATTGGTAAAATGAGGATAACAATACCAATTTTAGATGGGCAGTTGTTTAAATTAAATAATATCATTTTTAAAGCAATTAACAGAATGGTGATAACAGTTGCTTAATAAGTATTTGCCAAATTAGTGAATAATATGTGGAAAGGTTATCTCATCTTAATTTGCATTTCATTGCTTTTTTGTATATTTGGATTTGTGCTTTTTTGTGTGTGTCGCTTACCCTATGGCAACTGTTCACATCTTTTTTTTTTTCCTACTGGGATGATTTTATTTTTCTTATCACTTTGAATTCATTCATTCATTCCACAATGATTTATACAAAGCTCATTTTATTAAGGATATTAAAATTTTGTCTTTTATTTTACGAATGTTCTTCCTAGTTTACTATTTTCCTTTTAACTGTGTCTGTGGTGGAGTCTGACATATAGAAATACTGTCTTTATCAATTTATTCTATTTTTTGCAATATGCTCAGAAATTCCTTCTTTATCCCAAGAAGATGCTTTATTATATGGAGTGGAAAGAGAAAAAAAGCCCTGTTTAAAAAAAAAAAAAGTCTTAGTCCTGAAATGGAAAAAAATAATAATAATTGGCTTGATGTAGGGTCGGATTTATAAAATGTTCATTTTACATTAAATTCATTTTTCAAGGGCAGGCCTAGCTTACTGATATTTGTTTCCAGCAACTAGCACAGCACATAACATGTAGTAGGTTCTCAATAAATGTTGCATTTGTTCATATACAGAGAAAGGAGCAATTCAAGAAGGGCAAGCTCAATAAAAGAACCTCAGAATGGAGAGGAAAGATTTTATTACACTGACATGACAGAACCACTGTGAGAACAAAATCAAACGTTCCATAGCACTAACGTTCTTCTGTGGTTGAGGCGACAAAACCGCATATATCACTAATGCTCTGTCTGGCAGTATTTCTCCAGTTGTCTTCTAAACTACGTTGCCCTACAAGATGCTCTAATGACAACCACTACACATTGCTTTCGCCTTTTCCCCCAACCCACCCACACACCAGAAGTACAATGAACTTTATCATTTAAACACTCTGAGAAATTCTGCAGGTACCAGTTTTCAGAGGAGACAGAAAGAAAGCAAAGGTCAGAGTCTGTGTGAAATAGAAGGAGGAAACAAATGGTAACGTACCACCAGGTGCCATGCATGAGTCAACTCCAACTCAAGGCAACCCCGTGTGTGTCAGAGTAGAACTGTGCTCCAGTGAGTTCTCACTGGCTGATCTTTCTGAAGTAGACTGCCAGGGGTTTCTTCTGAGGCTCCCCTGGGTGAACTCGAACTGCCAACCTTTCAGTTAGCAGTAGCCAAGTATATTAACCGTTTGTACCACCGAGGGGCTCCTAAGAGGACAGTAGTGTCCTAATAAAAAGTTAAAATCAGTATTCTGAGATCCAGGAAGATGCTGGACAAAGCACATGCTTGAGACACAGGAAAAGAGCATGACCGGAGTCACAGACCCTCAGGGAGAACATACAAATGTTAGCAGGACTTAGGCTCTATGAGTCCGAACTGATTCAACGGCACCTAACAACAACAATGGGCTAGATGGTGGTGTGGACAAGAAGTAAACATCACACACTGGACAATAATGCATCAGGAACAAGAGGCAGGAACCGAGGCAGGGCCTGAAGATGGAATGGAGGGAGTGGCCAGCAGTATCAGTTCTAACCACCAAGACCTGGGCTGAACTACAACTAGGGGCTCATGATGGATGCCAATCATTTGCTGCCCATGCACTCTATGAGGGAGTTTAAAAATTTCTGCTTGTGCTTGGTGAAGGGTAAGACAGTACACAATACTGGGGAAGCCAGCACAACTTGTGGATGGCAAGGTCATGGAAACTCCAGGGACCACATCCAAGCTCCCTGAGGGACTGAGTTGCCAGGCTGAGGGCTGTGGGGACCGTGGTCTTAGTGAACATCTTGCTCAATTGGCATAACATAGTTTATAAAGAAAATGTTCTACATTCTACTTTGGCATGTAGCATCTGGGGTCTTAAAAGCCTGTGAGTGGCCATCTAAGACACTCCACTGGTCTCACCCCTTTGGGAGCAAGGGAGAATGAAGAAAACTAAAGATACAAGGGAAAGATTGGTCCAAAGGACTAATGGACCACATCTACTACAGCCTCCACCAGACCGAGTCCAGTACAACTAGATGGTGCCCAGCTACCACCACAGACTACTCTAACAGGGATCACAGTAGAGGTTCCCAAACAAAGCTGGAGAAAAATATACAACAAAATTCTAACTCACAAAAAAAGACCAGACTTACTGGTCTGACAGAGACTGGAGAAAACCCGAGAGTATGGCCTCTATACACCCTTTTAGCTCAGTAAGGGAGTCCCTCCGAAGTTTACCCAGCCAAAGATTGGATAGGCCCATAAAACAAGACTAAAGGGGCACACCAACCCAGGGGCAAGGACTAGAAGCCAGGAGGGGACAGGAAAGTTGATAATAGGGAACCCAAGGTCAAGAAGGGAGAGAGCTGACATGTTGTGGGGTTGTTAACCAATGTCATGAAACAATATATGTATACTAATCATTTAATGAGAAGTCAGTGTGTTCTATAAACCTTTATCTAATGTACAATAAAATTTTTTTTTCTGCTTGTGCATGTGTTTGCTAGGGTGGGAGAAGGCACGTATAGACACCTGAGCTATGCGCACTATGTTCCTGATTTATTTCAGTGATGTGCAGCACCCAGTTAGACTGGTACTCAGCAGCAGATCCTGCAATCCTGACATGATCAGGACTGAGTAGTAAGTAGAGGGGGCCATTGGCACTGACCTCTATAACGAATCAAATTCTCCCAGGCAGGAGTTCCCTATACGCTTCATGTTGACAAACACAGTGGAACTGGCCTAGACAATGACTAGTTCTGAGTCCACAGTGGGGTTAGAGAGGTACACCTCGTTATGAGTAGAGAGGAAAGTCAGGCAGCTCCTAATGGCTGTAAATAATGCAGGGTTCCAGTGGCAGAGGGGTTTGAGCAGCCAAAAGGAACCCCCACAGATCCCAGGGAAGGTTCTCCACATCCTGGAATCAGAGAACAGCACTGATGTTCTCTTTATCTCTAAGCTATTAATTGAAGTATTCAGACAAAATCCAGCTCATCATATCTTTGCCGGTTCTCTATACTCAAAGGTAATAGTTCAGTTGATATGTTTACTGTCTTCACTTAACGTATATTGAAAATCTCGCAGTGCATAAAGCTATTTGTCAAGTTAAGTCACTGATCAGAAGAAAACTGGAAAATTGTAATTCAAGAGCTTGATATCAGGCTGAACAATATATAAGCAATGAAACAAATGAAGTCACGTGGTTTTAAGAAAATCAATCTTTTTATCTAGATATGTAAAATTCTGTCACAAGCTTGGGGTCCTTAAGTCTCACATGAATTAGCCTAGGTAAGTTCTGGGTTATGTGCATAATTACTTTTTTCCAAATATTTTAAAAAATACTTACTGTTACCAAATATTTATCTTAAGATGTAAAATCTGTGAACTTTCTGGTCAAGCATAAAACACTATGTTTCCAAAATCTTAAGAAGCAGTACAGAATTAACAGAAAATACCCTCTCTGAAGTCAGAGGACCAAGTTCAAGTTCTGAAGTCAGAGACCAAATGCTCTCTGAGCGCCCTCAGGCTACTCACTTAACCCTAAATTTTTAGATTATTTTCTTTTTTTCATCTATAACATAAGGACTATTGGTAAGATTGAGTCCCTGAGTGGCACAAACAGTTAAGCACTCGACTACTAATGGAAAGACTGGCAGTTCAAACCCACCCAGAGGTGTCTCAGAAGACAGGCCTAGTGATCTGCTTCCAAAAGGTCACATCTTTGAAAACTCTACAGAGCAGCTCTACTCTGCACACGTGGGGTCGCCATGAGTCATAATTGACTTCACAGTAGCTAACAACAACAACCATTGAGAAGATTAAAAGAGAGAGCCTTGGTAAGTATCTGGCACAACGCCTCTGCTAGGTTCTCTATCGCCATGTCAACCTCAACCTCTTATTCCTCACAAGATACAGCGATTTCCAAACATCCTGTAACAAACATGCTAAAACAATACTCAGGTAATTAATTGTATCACCCAAAATAACATGAACACCTTGGCTTCATCTTGTACAAAAAAAATTGTGTAATTACTACACTCATCTAAGTTTCACTATTCTATGTATTGTTAAGGAGCCCTGGTGGCACAGTAGTTAAGTGCTCAGCTGCTAACTGGAAGGTCAACAGTTCAAACCCACCAGCCACTTGGTAGGACAAAGATGTGGCAGTCTGCCCCTGTAAAGATTACTGCCTTGGAAACCCTATTGGGCAGTTCTACTCTGTACCACAGGGTCACTATGAGTCGGAATTGACTGGACAGCAACAGGTTTATGTCTAGTTACTTAATAGGAGGCCCACCACTAGCAGACACTTTTACACATACTCAATCTTTACTACAACTCTGCACAGTAGGTGTTATGGTCATTTTACAAATGAAGAAATTAAGAAGTCAAATAATTTGCCCAAAGTCATAGAGCTAATTAGTATAGGAGTTAGTATTCAAACCCAAGTATGATTCTACAAAACCAACTAATTATCCTGCAGCAAAATGAAATTTCCCAGATTGTTTTCCCATAATAGAAAGTAAAATTTTAATCACTTAATATTCACTCGTCATCCAATACATACATCTCCAATCTAACTGACTAGTTACATGATGAGGCCTTTGCTCCACTCAAGAGTCTTCCTTAGGTTAGAGAGAGTCTGCAGGAGGGGGGGTGGGGGCTGACATCAATCAATCAACAAGTATCTATTGAATGCCTGAGACTTGTGGTGCCAGGTATCACAAAAGAAACCAGTGGAGTGGTAGAATTGATTACTATTCTGATATTTCAATGTTGGAGGTGAAGCGGGAGAGCAAGCAGGTATCTTGGATCTTGGGAACTTAGAAATAGAGTCAGGGACTTTGAGGGTGAAAAGCACTGGAACACAAGCAACAAAGGACCGTTCACATGGAAATTAGTTGTTAAAGAGGTGCTGGGTGGTGGGGGGCGGGGGGCTATGGCATTTAATCAATTGCCTTAATCTAAGTATGATTCATGGAATTTAAGATTATTCACCATGCAATCAACTATACATATAAACAAAAAAAAAGTGTGATTAAGACTGTATGTACACAGAAAATGCAACTTTAAAACAAAGTGATAGTGGCTCGTTTGTTCTGTAAACCTTCCTCTAAAGTACAAAAAAAAAAAAAAGTGATGGTAAAACCTGCGAGAGCCGGAACTCAATGGAACTGCCTTGTTTTTTGGGGTCTGCAAGTTTTCCACTTTTGACAGCGTACAGTCTTACCACTCTTCTATCATTCTCTACTAGTGGAAAATATTTGTGTTTCCCTTCTCTGACAGGTTTCTGCCTTACGAAGGTTCTGGCTTTTGCAGGTTTTACTGTCATAGCGTTATATGCTTTCCTAAAAAATAAAAAGATACAAACATTCTCTAATAGGTTTACCATATACCTACGCTGTCCTTTGGCTTCACTAATAAGCAAGGAAATTGATTATTTCCTGTGTTTGATATTAAGAAAAAAACAAACGGCACAATAAATTATTCAATTAAAGCTTGTTTTTTATTTCACTCCATTAGAGTACAATGAATTAGCTTAGAAAAATCAGGGCAAACTATACTAATCTTCATTTTACTGACATGTTATTATATACTGATAAAACTAATGGGGCTTATCAAGGGGCAGTAGGGGGCTGTTAGAAACTCTGCAATCCATTCCTTTTCTAAGAATTAAGAATTTTTTTTAATATATATATAAGGAAATACATCAACTATTCAGATTTGTTTTAAGAACCACCTTGTTTCTGGCACAACTTTATCAAATGCTGCCCATCATGAAGACTAAAATTATTTTTCCACTTAAAGCGACTGCATAGTATAATTGAGTGATGTGTCCTAGTACCTAACCTAACCCATTGCCATCCGACTCATAGCGACCCTGTAGGACAGAGTAGAACTGCCCCATAGAGTTTCCAGGCGGTGGCTGGTGGATTCAAACTGCCGACCTTTTAATTAGCAGCTGAGCCCTTAACCACTGAGCCACCAGGGCTCGGTCCTAATACCAGGTGGTAATATACTCTACCCTTGACTTTTACATAGTTTTTACCTCCGGCTAGAGGAAATAAGGTAGACATATATCCTTCCCACTACAATTTCTCATAATGTCAACTCATTTTCTCTTATTTGTTCATTCATTTAACAAATACTAAGTATCTACAAAATGCCACGCACCATGGTAGGCAATGAAGACACAAATGAGAAAACTATGACACAGCTGCTGACACGGCTATCAAATCAAGAAAAAAAGTCCTGTAAAACATTCCTCTATCATTTATTTTTCTACTTTAAAATATTAACTGTATCATCAACACAGTTATATTTTAGGAGAAAGTATTTGTGGTTGTAGACATTAAAGAGTTCTTTTCAGGGGCCAGTCCTTATCAGTGAAGGAAGAGAAACTCCCTGCTCATTTGCCATCTACCTCTCTTCAGGTGGGAGTAAAATTTATTTAGGTCTTCAATTCTCCAGCCCCAATGGGAAGATCAGTAATAATACAGTAATATTGCTCCTGGTTCTTCTTCCTCTGGAATCGAGATGCGTATAGCTCAAACACGAACCTTGAAAGCAACGGAACACCTAAATGTGAATGTAACTACTCACTCCATGGCCTACAAACCACTTCTCTTGCTCTCTCAGGAACACTGCCTTAGAAGCTTAATTCATCCAACAGATATTTACTAAGAGCCAAGTACTCTTCTGTGATCAGTGACACAGCAGCAATAAAACAGACAAAAATCCCTGCCCTCATGGAGCTTCAATTAGCAATAGACACAGACATATACAGTAAACAAATCAGTAAAAAAAATAGTGTGTCATATGGTGTTACTGAAAAAAATAAAGCAGGGATGATAAAGGCAGTGTTGAGGAAGTTGCAGTTGCAAATAAGGTAGTAAAGGAAGGCTTCTCTAAGAAAGTGGCATTTATGCAAAGACTTGAAGAAGGTGAGAGAGTCACACAGGCAAAGAGAAGAGCAAATGCACAGAAAGACCCTGAGGCAGGAACAAGGTAAATGTTTCTAGGCCAGTATGACTGGAACAAAGTAAATGAGGGGGTACGCATGGGGAGATAAGGGCAGGTGGGTGAGTAACAGGGAGGCCGGACATGTAGGGCCTTATGCTTTGGTAATTACTCTGGATGACATGGGGAGCCACTAAAGTGTTCTGAGCAGGTGTGACATATTTTCAAAGGATTGCTCTGTTTGTGCTGCAGAAAATGGCTAGAGAGAGCACAGAACAAGGTACAAGCAGAAAAACAAGTTAGAAAGAAAATTCAGACAAATATAGATGATGATGACTTGAACTAAGAAGTTAATGAAGATGCATGACAATGACCAAATTCTGAATATATTTTGAAAGTAAAGTCAACAGGATTTATTGATAGATTGGATGTGGAGTATGAGAAAAATAGAGGAATCCAGAATGATACCAAGGGTTTTGACATGGACAACTGAAAAGATGGATTGTCATTTACAAAGACTGGAAAAACTAGAGAGGAGCAGGTTTGAGAGAAAGAATCAGGAGCTTGATTTGGGGGACATATTAGGCTTTTTTTTTTTTTAATTAGGCTTAAGATGTCTGTCTGTTAGACATTCCAATAGTGACGTTGAATAGTCATGTGAATAAGGAAGCCTGGAATTCAGAGAAAGGACTAGATTGGAGATATAAACTTAGGAGGTATCAATATACTGATGGGACAGGATGAGATCACCAAAGAAGAGAAGGTACAAGGACCAAACCCTGGAGGACGCCAATATTTAGACATCAAGGACACCAGGAGAAAACACCAAAGGCAACAAAAAGGAATGATCAATGAGGGAGAAGGAAAAGCAGGACAATGTAATAGCCTAGAGGCCAAGTAAATAAAGCGTTTCTAAAAGAAAAGTAATGGAGTATCTCAAATGCTGCTGAAAGGTCAAGTAACGTGATCGAGAACTGGCCGCTAGACTTAACATTACGGAGGTCTTTGGTCATCTTGGTAAAACAAATTGTGTTGTTCTTGTTGTGAGCTTCCACTGAGTTGATTCTGACTCATGGCAACGCCATGTGTTACAGAGTAGAACTGCCCCATAGGGTTTTCTTGGCTTTTAATCTTAACAGAAGCAGATCACCAGGCTTTTTCTCCTGCAGTACTGCAGGATGGGTTCAAACCACCACCTTTAGGTTAGCAGTCAAGTGCAAACCATTCGCACCACCTACAGACCTTTTAGAAGGAGACATAGGGAGGCACAAAATCCTAACCAGAATAGGTTCATGGGAGAATAAGAAGAAAATAACTCTTACAGAGTGAATATAGACAAATTTCTCAAGAGTTTGCTATTAAGAGAAACACAAAAGTGGAGTGGTAGCTAGAGGGAGTAGAGTCAAGAGATGGTTGTTTTTAAAGGTAGGTGAAATAACATGTTTCTATGCTGTTGTGAATAACCCAGTAAGGAGGGAGAAACTGGTGATGCTAAAAAGAGGGGAGAATATGCTGGAGTCACATCCTGGAGTAAGTGAGAAGGAATGGGATCTGGCGTACAGTGGAGGGTTGGCTCATTAAAAGAACACAGTTCAACCACAGTAACAAGAGTGAAGACAGATTATATGGACACAGGTGCAGGCAGAAATTCTCTTCTAATTGTTTCTATTTTCTAAGTGAAATGAGAAACAAAATGTTCAGTTAAGGGTGAGAATGGAAGATTTGAGGAAAGAGGAGAGAGTGGAAGTCATCAGTCATTTAGGATAGCAGAGACAAGAATGAACTGACAACCAAAGAAATGTATCTTGATAACCTGGCAGCACTAAAGGACCATTTGAGATTTAAAAAACCCATTGCTGTTGAGTCAATTCCAACTCATAGTGACCCTACAGGACAGAGCAGAACTGTCCTATTGGGTTTTCAAGGCTGTAATATTTACGGAAGCAGACTGCCACATCTTTCTCCCGTGGAGCGACTGGTGGGTTCAAATCGATGACCTTTCACTTAGCAGTGGAGCACTTAACTACTGTACCACCTGGGCTTCTGTCATTTGAGATCAGTAATCATGAAATTAAAGTGAAAACAGTCAGTTTGGCTGTGTGTGTTTCTTTCTCCTGCTACATTAAAAGGCATGGCATAGAGAGGTAGACAGTTGGGTTTAATCAGGTTTTCCAGATGAGTCCCACAAGTGAGACAGGGATGAGAAAATTAAGGGAAATTAAGGGGCCAATTATGTGAAGAAATTTTATTACTTATATATTACGTATTATATAAAGGACTGATTATATGAAGAAATGTAAGTTAGGAAGAAGGGGAGCGAGCACATGAGCGAGGTGATGGGCAATGTAAAAGGAGGGTCAGTGGATTTTAGGTCCCGGTAGGACTGACGGATTATTGGAGTCAGGATAACAGAGATTGAGTGAGAAAGACAGAAGGCGTTTTTGGAGAGGAGGATGCTTGACAATGAGACACAGAAGTGTTTTAGTCACTGGTAATGGCAAGGTCTCAGGCAGCAATTTTCAAACCTTTTGGTCTCAGGACCTACCATGGATTGAATTGTCTCCCCCCAAAATATCCGTCAACTTGTCTAGGCCATGATCCCAGTATTGTGCAGCTGTACACCATTTTGTGATCTGATGGAATTTATTCTCCATTTTGTGATGTGTTGTAAATCTTAACCTCTGCCTGTGGTTAAAATTCCATTAGTGAAAGCGTTGTGTCTGTTATGTTAGTGAGGCAGAATTAGGTTATGTTTATTATGTTAATGAGGCAAGATTAGGGTGTATCTTGAGTCAATCTCTTCTGAGATATAAAAGCAATTAAACAAGCAAGCAAGAGAAGCAAAGACTGGAGAAGAGATACACCAAGCCACTTGAAGATGGCCCAGGAACAGGAGCTCAAAGAGACAAGGACTCTGAATTCAAACTTCTAGCCCCCTAAACTGTGAGAAAATAAATTTCTGTTTGTTAAAGCCACCCACTTCTGGTATTTGTTATAGCAGCACTAAACCCACTGCCGTCGAGTTGATTCCGACTCGTAGCGACCCTATAGGATAGAACTGCCCCATAGAGTTTCCAAGGAGCGCCTGGTGGATTTGAACTGCCGACCTCTTGGTTAGCAGCTGTAGCACTTAACCACTGTGCCACCAGGGTTTCCATAGCAGTGCTAGATAACTAATAATTTGGTACCTCAGGAATAGGGTGCTGCTCCAACAGTACCAAAGCAGTTTTGAAACTGGGTAATTAGTAGAGGCTGGAAGAGTTTTAAGGTGCCTTGAAGTAAAATCCTAGACTGTTTTGATAAGCCTGTTGGTAGAATTATGGACATCAAAGGTGATTCTGATGAGGGCTCAGAATGAAGTGAGGAGGGCTATAAAGTCTCTAATGTCTTAGAGAATATGGTGCCAGCAACAGAATGTTGCTAGAAATGTGTACGTTGAATATGCTTCTGGTGAGGCTTTAAAGGAAAGTGATGAACACGTGACTGGGCAATGGAAGAAGGGTGATGCTTCTTATGCAGTGCCAAAGAATTTGTCTGAATTATGTTCCAATGTTTGGTGGAAGGTGGAACTTGTAAGTGATGCACTCGGATATCTGGCTGATGTGATTCCTATGCAAGATCTTAAAGGGGCCGTGTGGTTTCTCCTTGCTGCTTACAGTAAAATGTGAGAGGAAAGAGATGGACTTAAAAATGAACTGTGCAAAATGAAAACAGAACTTAAAGATTTGGAAAAGTCTGTCGTACAAACTAACAACACATGTCCTAGAATGTTCACCAAGGACATGGCTACAAAATATTTTGTTTAAGAGATTAACCTGTGACTGGTGGATCTAACCAACTACCACAGTGGAAAACCCATCAGTTTAGACTGAAGGAGACGGAGAAAGAACAAAAGGAAAGAATGCTGTCTGCCTCTTGAAATATCCTTCCTACAGGGTATGTGAGAGAAAATTACTACCACCTGAGAGGGTGGAAAAGGAAGCAATTCCCTGAGGGCCAAGTTTCAGTTACAGCATGAAGTTAGACCACCCCAAAGAGTATTTTTCACACAGGTTTTGCCTATCAATATTTACCATATCTTTAGAAATTAAAAACAAAATATTTTAAAACCCAAGACTATACAAGCACACATTCCATGAGCTGCCAGAAGGAAGACGTCATTCCACATCATGTAGCCTCTGGAAATCTGTCCAGTGCACTTTGAGAGAATGAGAGTACACAGAAGGCAAATTATGTCTTAGTATTATTACATAATAGTTTTGACTCACAGAAAGCATCTCAGGGAGCCCCCAAGGTCTCACACTTTGAGAACTGCTGGTCTACGGCTTGGCTGTGGGAATGAGCAGGTGAGGTACAGTGGAGGATATAACAATTTAAAGAGAGGAAGACAGAGATCTGAGAAGACAAGAAAGTATAAGGATAATTTATATGAATACTGAAATCACCAAGAATTATGACCACAACAGTACTAGAACAGGTGATGGTGAGCCAGGAGTTCAAGTGACTGTAAAAAGGAGGAACAGTGGGAGGGGTCAGATGGCATGAGATTCAAAATTGGGGATTTTTAGAAAGGACGGAAGGAGAACAGTCTGGAAGCAGCAAAGAGGACCTTCTACCCTTCCTTCAGAGTATGTGAGAGAAAACTACCACCACCTAAGAGGGTGGAAGAGGAAGCAATGCCGTAGAGAGAGCCAAGTTTCAGTTAGAGGTTGAAGGTGAAAGAAAAGTTAATGGATGAGTTTGAGGATATAAGGGGTTTTGCTGAAGATGGACAATAAGTTCCAGAGACCACCGTGGAAGAGGGGATAGGAACCCAAAATGGGGCCAGACAGCATCTTTCCAATTACTATTCCTGTGTAACAAATCACTCCAAAACTTAGCAGCTTTTGGCAGCATTTTTTTATGCTCATGGATTCTGAAAGTCAGGAATTCAGACAGGGTATAGCAAGAATGCTATGATGTCTGGAACCTCAACTGTGAAGACTCAAAGGCTGGGGTGACTCAACAACTGGAGGCTAAAGTCATCTGAAGGCCCATTCGCTTACAAGTCTGGTGCCTGGGCTGGGATGACCACCAACCAGAACACCTGCACGCAGCCTCTCCATGTGGCTTAGGCTTCCTCACAGCATGGCAGCACCAAGGTAGTTGTGGTAGGAGAGCCACATGGTGGCTCAGGGCACTAAAAGCAAGTGTTCCAGCTAACAAGGGAGAAGGTGCATCATCTTTTATGTCCCAACGTCAGAAGTCACACAGTGTCATTGTCACCATACTTTACTGGTTAAACTAGTAGCCAGCCTGTCCAGACTCAAACGGAGGGAACACAATCCTCAATGGCCAAACTGTCAGATTCTGGGGTCATATTTGAAAGCCACCCCAGCACGCTTTGTTCAAAATGAGACGTTTCCAGACCTGAAGGACAATATTTACAGACACATTGTATAAACCATTGACTGAACTTCTGTTCCTGTCCTTCCTACATTTTCAATATGAAGACAGGGGGCTATGGTGGAAGGTTTGAGTAAAGGCAGCCATTGAATGCAGAGCCCAAATCATAAAGCTACTCGATAATTGCATATGATTGTTGGTAAAAACTAAGGGCTACTGTTCGAGCTCTTGTGTGTATATCGGGATTTCAGCTCACCCGCAAAGCAGATGAGGTGCTTTCTCAGCAGATGTAGCACTACAGGTGTCTGATTGTAGCCTGGCAAATTTTCATTCTCCTAACTAAAATTACAGGAAAGAAAGTGAAATGGTAACAAAGAAGGCAAATTTATATCGCCTTATCCAAGATTTTCATTTAATGAAAACGTGCTCTGCCCAACTAGAAAATTATACACCTAAAAAGGAACACTTGAATTCATCTGAAAAAATCCAATTTTAAATGTCACTCTCTTTTAGTCAACAATCCTAACACTTCTAAAGAGGGCAATGCAGAAATTCTATGACTATCCAAGTTTCATTTCATGAGGATATTAGTGCACTCCCCTCAGTCTATTTCAATGGAATTTGTGAGTATCAGCAATGAGACCTGTAAATACTTACATCAGAAGGCATCAAAGAGGAAATCTAGTTACAGATTATATACCAGAACAAACAAATATACACCTATAATGTTATTACCTGAATGTTTACTTATACTATTGGCTACTGTTTTATTTTGTTTTTAATGCACTAGCCAGAGTGAAAACTACATTAACTTTTTCTCAAATGATGAACTCTACCTAAAAAGGACAGGAATCCTGGTAAATTATCTCTGTATCATATTTTCATATTGTCTGCTGTAGTCAACAGTTGTGAAAATAAATTAGCACTTCAACAGTAAAAAAAATCAAAAGGTGTATTAATGCTAAAACTATTCATACATGAAGTCTTTAGTACATACAGTTATCTATTCTAAACATCTTTATTCAAAACACAAAGTAAACCCTTAAAATACATCAATATCTGATAGAAAATACTCACTGCAATTATACTACCAGACTGTGAGAAGAAATATGTCAGTTCTCATACTTACACATTTGCTGATGAAATATAAACAGCAGATTTCCAGGAAAACTGCTAAAAGAAAAAGGTTTATGTACATGGTAGACCCGTAATAGGTACTGGTCAAAATTACTTGCCATCTTCAAGCTGTGTTGCCTTCAGGGCTTTGAACCAGTTTGTTCCAAGCTCGAACCCCTTGCTGAGAATTTGCATTGCCGCCCTAGATACACCGAATCAGATCTACATTTTAACAAGATCCCCAGGTCAGCCTTACGTATAATAAATTTTGAGAACCACTGCTCTACTAGTGGGCCTCTGGTGGCACAGTGCTTAAAAGCTCAGCTGCTAACCAAAAGGTCAGCAGTTTGAATCCACCAGCCAATGCTTGGAAATCCTATGGGGCAATTCTACTCTGTTAGATAGGGTCACTCTGTGTCTACTAGTCGTTCTCAGAATTGGCCCTTAACCAGCAGCATTAGCATCACCTGGGATCTTATTAGAAATGTCAGTTATCAGCAGGTCTCAGAAATGGATGGAAGTGCTGGTTGCCTCTGGGCTGTTTGACACTTCTCCCCTCTTTCTTTCTTCCCTGAAATTTGGATATTAAAGTGGGGTGCCGACCTAATGATGAGAACAGAAGTCTTCTTTCCCCCATTATCATTCATTCACCTTTCGGACCCTTATCCCTTCTACTTTTAAGTTTTCAAGTCACTTAAGCCACTTCAGATATCTGGGACAGGTGAAGTCAGTAGAGAAGGAAAAAATGGTGGGGAAGGGGAGGTAAAAGATCAGATGTAAGTATCCTGAAAGGATTCAAAACTTGTTGACAGGTACAGGAGAGGGAAACTAATCCCTGCATATCTTTGAAGGAATCTATGAACATCCAGTTAATAACCCTCATCCCCTAGTATGAAGGTCCCCTATTTGGCACATGCTACACTGGGGACATTCAACATAGCATTTGAGTAACAGAGTAGTGATATCTGCAGAAGGTCCCTAAGGCTGGTGGAACCAAAGGCGCCTCCTACAATCCCACAAACCCCATCTACAGAAGGTCCCTTAGGCAGGTGGAACCAAGGGCACCTCCTACAATCCCACAAACCCCATCATGATCTGGGGAAAACAGTTAAGAGTTCCCTGGCTCCCAGGAGGA
Organism: Elephas maximus indicus; assembly: GCF_024166365.1. Classification (NCBI taxonomy): domain Eukaryota; kingdom Metazoa; phylum Chordata; class Mammalia; order Proboscidea; family Elephantidae; genus Elephas; species Elephas maximus. Next base: position 127,552,319 of record NC_064822.1, read on the forward strand.
ATATAGAAATGCTGATAGGACTGGTACACTAGAAAAGGCCTCGGTTTCAACAAGGTCAAGGACTACAAGGATCTCATGACCAGACATAATGGCAAGGTCCAAGACATCCAAATCAGCTGCCAGGATGACATTCAAAAGACCAAATGGGAAGAGTCTCATCTCACTGGATACCAGGGCACAACGCCCAGTTACCAAGGGTGCCAAGCTCTAAAGCAGTGGATTCAGTGAGAGTCACACAATGAACAAAATGCCCTTCACCCAGACACCATCTTGGGGACAAGGAAGGGGAAAACTCATGAGAAAGGGGAGAAGCCACCAAATGAGAATAGAGGACTTCTGTTAATGATGTGTTCATGCCCGGGGAAGACAAGTGACATCATACTGCTAAAACCAAGGTTTCACAGGAGTTCAAAGAGAAAAACAGTGATGGCATTACTTTTCACAGTACCACATTCACCCTGTAAAAGGAGATTTTGGTTTAGGCAAACAGTATCAAGTCACATGGAATTAATGTTGTTCATGTGAATGTACTGATTTTGTTTCATAGTTCTGTTTGTATTTCATTTGTAAAATCCTTTTCGGCTTTGTGGTTGCATGAGGGCTATAAGCATCAGGAGTTTACACCTAGTTTTACATGAGTACATATTTAAGAAAAAAATAAATGGAGTCAGCGGTGGAAATCAGCAAGAAATTTTTTTTCCCTGTGAAAGGGCTCCATTTTGATTTCAATTTGAGAAATAATGGCTTTTGGATATTGGAGTGAGGTCAGAAGTCTGAGCTGGAGAGAAGCAGAAACTGAACAGGGAGCAGCAAAGTCCACTCAGCATTTGAGCTGGACATTCCCAGCTACAGCCTGGAAAAGAGGCTGCCTCTGGGAACTGTGCACCATTGCAGCCACTGTAATTCAGTTGCAGTACTTGAGTTATGCTGTTATAAACTGGAGCCTGGTGGGGGGATCTCATAGTACCCTTGAACTTCATTTTAGAAGAATAAGAATTAAAGACTTTTTTTCATGAAAATTTCTAGTTTGTGAAACAGAAGCTATGCAAATAACACCCCCATCCCAAGATGGCCTGCAAGCAGACATATGTACTTTAAGACTCTACCCAACCTTCAGTCCTCAGTCTTTCAACAACTCCTCACCATTGTAATAAAACAGTAACTTCTACCTTTTAACATCACTCCAGGAGATCATCAGGCCAAGAGTCGTTCTAACCTTGCAGATGAGACAACCAAGGTCCCGAGGGGCAGTCTATGCCAAAAATGAAAAGAGCTAAAACACCTGAGAGAGGACTTAACCAGGTTTTCTAATTTTGACTCAAGCGTAAGGAAATATTAATGCTTTATTCACAGATAAAAATGTTGTTGTTCTAAGAAAACAATAATTAAAAAAACACCTAGTAAAATTCTATTACAGGGAAGACATTTCTATGAAATAACTACCATTTTTCTTTCAGTTTAAAGAAAAAACTTGTGCACATTAAGTTATCACGACCCAGCCTGGTGTTCCTCCATTTTTACATTATTCTACTAGATTTTTTTTTTTTTCCTCTTAGATTCTTTTTGGGTAAAGAAAAGGCAGTATGTGCTCAAAAGAACACCAGATTCTGTATCAAGACACCAGGTCTAATTAGTACTTGAACCAGAGACCTACCCCTTCATCTTTCCTGGTCACCCAGTCCTCTTTCTCAGTACCTCTGCCTGGCCTGGAACAGGGCAATAGCCTCCTACCTGATCCCCAGCCCCTCCAGTCCCTCTCTTCCAAACTTTCCTCCATGCTGCAAACCAAGATGATCTTTCTAAAATGCAAATCTGATCCTGTAGCTCCTCTATTGGAAGTCCTTCGATGAGTCCTCATTACCTGCTGGGTACAATTCTATTTAATCTGGCATATTACCAAAAAACCAAACCAAACGCAGTACCATCGAGTTGATTCCAACTCATAGCGACCCTATAGGAGAGAGTAGAACTGTCCCACAGAGTTTCCAAGGAGCGCCTGGCGGATTCGAACTGCCAACCCTTTGGTTAGCAGCCGTAGCAGTTAACCACTACACCACCAGGGTTTCCCTAGCATATAAAGACCTCTAGAATCTGGCCTTCTCTAGTCTCACCGTCCCTCACCCAGTTTACCAACCTTGTGGGATACCATACACATGTTCACATTCTACACTCCAGCCTCTGAAGAAACCAGTAGTGGCTCCTAGAATAGTTCGTTCCACAATGCTTTGGAACACACCGCACCCCCTGCCTTCCCACCACCTCCTCCCCCCATTTCCTCTCAACCTTCTAAACTCCTTTCTTCAAGTCTTTTAACACCTCCTCTGTGCCACCTCTTCTGATCGCTGGCCTCAGTAGCTTCCTTCCTCCCACCTATCCTCAGCACAGTCACCTCATCTACTCTGCTCCCTTAGCACTTATCTGTACCGGCGGAGGAGGCGGTACTGGGGTTAGCTCTCATATTCATAACTCTACAGCTCTACTTAATAATCCCCTTAGAAAAGGGAACCATGATCTTTTCATCCCCAACACCCATCGTGGCAGTTAGTGATCAACAGAAGTTTACTAAATATGTGAGATGTGCCCTTGGACACGTTTCCCCCTGCACTGGAGCATTTTCATCTTCATAAGAGAGTTGGACCACTCTATCAACATCTTTGGCCTCATAAGATACTGCATTTCAGTGTAGCTTTTCACAAAACTCTAGAACTTTCTTTTTACGAGTTTATGAGATTTTTAAACAAATAAACAGTTTAATCATCAGGACACACTGAAGTGTCAAGTTAATAGGTCTAGATCAAGATATCATAAAAATAACAACTCGGTTATTTGCCATTACTGAGCCCTGAACTACATGCAAGATACTTTCATAAATTCTCTACATTTGTTAATTTGATTTAACCCTCACAAAAACTCAAGGAGGAAAATGTTCCTTGTCCCCATCTTAAAGAGAAAACAAGGGCTTTAAGAAGTTAAAATGCCACAGAGCTAGTAAGCGCTTCAGTAGATTTAAACGCAATGTTGTCTGACTTCAACTCTCTTGTAAGAGTCACTGTGCTCGCACTAAGGAATTCATCTAAAACACAACCCTTGTCTTCTCCACATTCTACTCAACATCACCTAATTTGGTGTTTACAGTTCAATCACTGGTGAAACGAAAGGCAGTAAGAAATTAAATCAGATGCATTATAATTCTCAACATATTTAAAACTTTTCCATAAAACTGACAGCACCCTCTGGCCACTGACATACCTAAACAAGTAGGCTTCTTGAATATGGAAATTTGTATTGATAACTTCTTATATTTATACTTAGGGAACCTTTGGAGTTTAATAAGAAATAAACTTAAATAAAAGATAAAACAAGAGATTCAAATCCAGATTTTGGCTTTGAGTTTGAATGGCCCACTCTGTTGGACATGGTGCTGTAGCTCTTGTAATTGAAAATAAACTGATCAAATCCTAAATGCCTGCAGTCACACTGCCTAAGTTTAAAAACCCATAAGGTTCAAGTCTCACTTTCTTTACCAATATAAGTTGAAATTTCTTTTTGTCCATGAAAGAAGCCAATCAGGTTGCTGCAGAAGAAAACATGGTCTGAAGTTCCTCTGTTTGGCCACTGGGCCATCTGATAGGTAGCCAGGCTGAGAGTTCAGATGGATGGCTTTAATTAAATAAAATGTTGGCAAAAGGGCAAATGCACAATGGCTATTAAGAATACAGTACTTTCCTGTCCATCACAGTGAGGAAGAACACCCAATTCTTGTTAATTCTTGCTTCCATGGCAAATACTGTTTGAATAGAAGAAAAACTATATAATTACTTCAAGTCTTTGGTAGAAAAAGCCATTCATCTAAATGAGTTTATTTAAGTTTAGTCAAATAACTCTACTCAAAAATATGGTGGGTTTTAAATTGTTATTCTTCGAGCTATTAAACCTATCCAGCAAAATCTGTCAAAATCCCAAAATACACTTCGGAAGCATTTCCCCAGTGCGTATAACTGAAGAAATCTTCTGGTGAATTCTTAATGAAAGATTTGGTGGCAGTGTATTAAAATTCTGTCAAAAAATAAGATGCTGTAATTTTAATATAATGCTAGAAACTTCATCTCTGAAACTGTAACAACTTCTTTTTAAATTATCTCCTTAGATAATGGTGCTCTAAGTCTTGGCTTTAAAACTTTAGGCAAATTCATTAGTTCTCTGAGCCTGTTTCTCCATCTGACAGAGTAAGTGATAATACCTACCTTACAGGCACGTTGTAAGGACTGTACCAAGTAACACATGTGGGTCTTCTAATAGTGCCTGACACACAGCAGACTCTTGATGAGTATGGATTTCTGCTCTTCTCCTCACTACTCCCCCTTAAAACCCAAATTTCAAATTTGGCTTCTGGTTAAGCAAGTTGTGGCATAGCTCCTACCCCACCAGATCTCTTTGTGATGTGGGAAATGACCAAGATGTAATGAAGACACACTCCTTAAATCCTCCATGCTTTCTCAGATTTTTTTCAAAGTGAATCCTTCATGTCTCAAGAGATGCAAATACTGTCATTTGCCAAAATACAAGCAAAAATCCAGATATAATAATTACTACAACAGAAGTCCAAAGAGAGGTTCTCAAGCTCACTTGTAGATCTCCAAAACTTATGAGAATAAAAAGGTGAGGGATGTGAGACATACAAAATGCATACATTGTCCCATGGTGAATATGCATGCTTACATAAAATGCATTTATCACATCTATATGAGATAATATTCATATACTCATTCAGTCTTAATAAAAATTAGAGAAAACGACAATATTTTTCTGTTACCCAGTAATAAAAAATTCCAGAAGAACGTTTGAGTATCTATATATATACATATTACACACATGTACATCTACACACACACACACACACACACACCCCTGTGTGTGTGTGTCTTCCTGAGCAGGATGTTTGATTACATATCCTTACTACACATTTTAAACTGCAATTAACATTTGCTAACCAAGACCACACAATTCAGAAGGAAAGCTACAATGCAATAAAAAGGCACCTATCCCTTTATACTGAAATTTTCTTCAAAAATTATATGTTTATTATACATGGTCAGCTAAGAAGCAAACATAAAACAACTGTTTTATTAAATAGAACAGTTTCAGCATCATCTCTCATCTCCCAAAACATTCACCCAAAAGTGTATTACAGGGGTTCTAAATGGATTGGGTTTAGCAACTCAGGCAGAAAATCGGGTGGGGGGGGCAGAGAAATGTGCCCTGAATTTTAATAGCATGTCATCATACATGGGTAAGTCTTAACATGTCATTTTAGAAGTGACTACATGACTGCAACAACCCATATGTCACGGATTCTCTGCTCAGCACCGCGGGCAGGGCAGCAGCAATAGCTCACTCAGTGTAATCTTGACAAAAGCCTTCAAGACGAACCGAAGTTACGAATAGTGTGTACATACTGTCTAAAATTATACAGATTAGCCAAATCTCTCTTTATATGTGACAATACCAATAAAGCTCATTCCTTCAATCTCTGAGTTAAGATTAGCATTTTTAAAAGAGCAATGCTAAGAAATATACTCATTCAAATATATGGTCCTTAAAGAACTAGCATCTTACACTAATTTGTGCTAAGCTCATGAAAAGATTTAGCTAAATAAAATCTACATGAAAAGATGTTATGCTAGAGTATTCTCCATAATAGGTTTTAGAATGTTTAAATGTAAATTGGGAGGGTGGTGGAAATAACAATGGCTGTATCGTTTTATATAGGAACATCAACTCAACGGCACTGGGTTTGGTTTTGGTTTTATATGAGAACAACCAGCCTTAGAATTTAACAGTAATAGTAAGATACTAGAAGCTGACTTTTTGGTCAATGTTATCCCCAGATAAAATTAGGAATGTATTTGTTTCCTCTACATTCACTATTTTCTTGACCAACCTGACAGTTTCATCTTTCTGTTTATATTTAATAAAGACCTAATTCAACATTATTTGAATCACTTAAATTTTCTAGTTCTAAGGAAAAAGGTCAATATAATCCAATTTCAAATACAAATAGAAAACATTGCTCCTCACTTTCAGTTAAATTCTTCCAAAAGGACAAGCCAAGCTCAAGTGTGTCCTCTGAAATATGCAATAAAAGTCACGTAAGCAGTTCAGTTCATTCATATACATATACACATATATACACTGTATACATATATACACAACAACACCCACATACACTCTTGAAATACAAACACAAACACCAGGTGGGCAAGGAGATTTCAAAAAAAAAAATTAAAAAGCAAGACCTCAAAAAAAAAAGGCACAACTGAACAAAATCTAATTGTTTAGGAAAGCATCTCATAATATAAGCAAGAACAAGAATCCTTTAAAGTGAAAAAAGACACCAAGCAACAAACGTTCCCTGTTTGCTCCAGTTGGAGGAGATAAGGCAGAATATCCAATATTCGACTCAGATTTTTATGCACTGGAGGAATTTCAGTCTTATCTCCACCAAGCAGATTAGGCAATCATCTTCCAAAGTTACCATATATTTCTAAAAGACATCCAAGTACAGCTAGTCACAATCCAAAAACCTACCCATTTTAGCATTCTGATAAAACTTGCTGGCAGCACTCTTTCTTTTTTTTTAAAAGCAAACTGATACATCTAATGCCGAGTGTACTGTGACATTTAGTTGATAGGACAGACACTCCATGCCTGACAGAATGTTAACATTGAGTGCTTCTACCTGGTTATAAATCATCAGTACCGCTATTTGCAACTTCTAAGATACAGTTTACTAAAGGAACAAGCAGCAATATTTCTAAAGCCCGGGTGCCTTTGGAGTGGGTAAACATAAGGTCACCTGCCAGAAAGTGTGCTGGAAAATCAGTGCAATGTATCTAATAAGGAAGTGGTTAAAAAGGGATGAACTCCCTGAGTCATTAAACAGGATCTAAACCAAAGACAGGTTGTGCCACCTAGAGAAAAACTGGAAATCAACATTGGTTCCGAGTGGTAAGCGTCATTACAAACCCCTGAAACTTTCGACATGCCCCATAGCCAAACCACCAGCCATACCAGCTCATCAAAGCTGTTGGTTCAAGCTCCCCTGACAACTCCGCTTTCTTCACACAACAGATTGGCCCCCTCCTGCTTTCCTCACCCTCCCACCCATGCAGCACCATTTAACCTCAGCACCGACTGTTGCCATAGCCCAAGGAGACCCTGCATCCTGAAACCTACCTAATTCTAAAGCAGATTCCTGAAAGCTAAGGCAGGCCAGGTGGGAGGAGCAGAAGAATAAACTGGTGGACATTGCCAGCTAGGGTCCCTCTGGATGCCAGCAGGGCCAGGGCATACACTCTTCTAGCCCCCATGGGGCCTGTATAGGAAATTCTGGTGCACTCAGTATATCATATCCAGGTTACCAAGCTGAAGTCCCTGGCCAACCTCTGCACAAACTAAACACCATAAAATGGCCTCAATAGAACCAAACCTTTAAGGTGCAAAAGGCCTTCAACTTATCCTCTGCAAGTCACTTAAAACTAAAGTGCCCAGCACACTTGTATCGCTGAAACACAAAAGGTCTACAAGCACCCTGGCCTGGAAAGCAGGCTTTTACAAAGAAAATAGACAGTAATTAAGAAAAGCCCGCAGTCCTGCGGTATTAACTTGACAGCGAGGACTGCGCTGAGGCATAACTCATCTCCCAGGCAGTACTGCCAGCCCCAGACCCTCAGCCAAGAGACAACCTTTCCCTTCTCCTCTCCTCCTCCAGAGACCTGCGGCAGCGCCCCCTTCCCGTCCCCACGCTCTTCCTCCTCCTCCTTTATGAATTTCCAGCAACTTTGAGCTTGGCAGCACCATGGCAGCCTAGCCTGAGGCGAGGACGCCGGGAAGGCGGCCGCGGGAGGAGGAGGAAAGTTTGAAAACTCAACTTGGAAAAGGCTGCAGGACCCCCCCCCCCACCACCACCACCACCAATACGCCAGCACCCACCCACAGAAAGTCGCTCGGGGGCTCCACATGCGAGCGGGCCCTGGAGAAGGTGGAGTTTCCCCTAAGTCCAAGCCAAAAAATCTTTCCTCAAGCGTGAAGTTCCCTGGTGCAGCACCCTTCCTCCTGCCCTCCCCACCCCCGCACCCCCCCCCCAAATAAACCGCCCAGAGTTCGCAAGACACCACCTGGATTCGCCCGCGGCCCCAGAGGGCGCGGCGCCCCTCCCCCGCCCGCCCCTGGACAGGTCGGGAAGGAGCCGGGGGCGAGGGGGCACCCTGGGCGCCCCCAGGCCCAGACGCCCCTTCCCTGCCTTTCCCCGCCCCGTCGCTTCACTCACCTCTCTCCTGCTCCTCCGCCTGCAAGCAGATGGGGATATTCTTCTTCCAGCCGGGCATGGTGTCTGCTCCTGGCGCTCGCTCTCGGGCTCGCTCTTTCTCGTTCCCTTTCTCCGGGTCTCGCCGCTCCTCCTCGTTCGCCCTCTCGGGCCGGCCGCAACGCGCTCGGGGCTGTTCACCAGGGCTGGGGCGCCGAGGCGGCTCCCGGGCACATCGAGGCGGCGCCGCGCGCTCCGCGCTCGCCTCAAACTCGCCGTTGGCTCCGGGCGCGGCGGCCGGGCCGGACCGGACCGGACCGGAGGAGCTGCAGCAGCTGCTGCCGCGGTGTGGGCGGGAGGCCGGGCCGGGGGCGGGGGCCTCGGGGAGGGCGGCCGGGCGGGGGGCGCGAGCAGGCCGAGAGCGGGGGACTGCGGAGCCCCCGGGAGGTGGGCGCCGGCGGGAGGAGTGGGCTTGCGCCGCCGCCTCTTTCCCCTCCTCCTCTTTCTCCTCCTTCTTCCCCTTCCTTGTCTCTCCGCCGCCAGCAGGTGGGACTCGGAGCCGCCGCCGCCGCCGCACAAAGCTCCACCGGCGGCAGAACTGAGGCTGCGGGCTCCCCGGGCGCCTCTCAGCGGAGCCTCCCCTGAGACGCGCGCGAGGCTGAGCGGGCACGAAGGGGGCGCGCGCGCTCACACCCTCCGCGCCCCGGGCGGTCGGCCTGCCAGGCGCGCCTGGCCCGCCAGGTACCTCGCTGGCACAGAGCCGCGGGTGCGGAGCCCACGCCGCTCCCCCACAGCCGCCACTCCCTCCCTCCCAAATCCAAACTGGCAGCTACCACCGTTTTAGGCTAAGACCTCGATGAAGTAGGGGGCTGTATCCCTCCCTCTAGTCCCTCCTCCTCGCAGCTCTCCCCCCTCCCCCCCCCACTGTCGCCCCCTCTTCGAAGTTGAGACTTACAGCTACGGGTTCGCTAACTTTGCCCTCAACTAAGGGAAATAACAACTTCGGAGATGGTCAACGCTGGTCCTAGGAAAGCGTTTTTTTGCCGGCGCGGGGGGGGGGGGGAGGGGAGGGGCGTGACTGGAGAACCTCTTTTGTTTTAAGTGATGCAAGGAGACTGGCTGAGTGAATACTGAATCGCTGTCTTCAAGTATAAGGAGGGTTTTATGATCAGGTTTTATGGTTAGTTTCTTCCGCTTGTCATAGGCTCAAAGCATCAGAGAATAAGGGGGGAAGGGGAGCTTTACAGTACAGCCTGGAAGATTCTGCCTGGATATGGGGGCGCTTCCTTGTGGTTTGAAAATAAAAATGCTTGGGGCGGGGGGGTCCTGACAGTCTTCCGGATGACACTTGGCAACTGTGTCCCCTGAGGGGATATGACATCCATCTACCTCAAGGCTGGGGGCCTGGCTAGATAATACCTGTCTTCACCTCGTGAGTGTCTGATGTGGACCAAAGAATCTGGGGGCCCTAAGGCTAGGATGTAAACCCTGGTGGCGTAGTGGTTAAGTCCTACGGCTGCTAACCAAAAGGTCAGGTCGGCAGTTCGAATGCGCCAGGCGCTCCTTGGAAACTCTACGGGGCAGTTTTACTGTGTGCTATAGGGTCGCTATGAGTCAGAGTCTACTCGACGGCAGTGGGTTTGGTTTTAGTGGGAAGGCTAGGACTACTGGTTTGTAGCTGTTGGGGGCCAACCTCTGCACTGTGGTGAGTGTCTGTCCTGCAGTTTATTTTGGCCTCAGAAGGAACTGCAGTTTGCACTCCCAAACTGAGGACACAGCTCATGCCAGCCTTTTCTTTCTCTTCCCTTGGAAACATAATAATACAGCTGGAGAAATGTAATAACTACAGAAGCTGGAAAGATAGAATCCTCTTTTTCTTGCCACTGCATAAGCGGTCTTATCAGGCAAAGATGTTTGCTTCTGCTGCTGCCCTGTGGTTGGGTGACCATATGTCATTGCAGATGGCTCCGCTGCCAAAGACAAGTGGCTGTCTGTCCTAAGCAAAGGAGAGGCCCTGGCCGAGAAGCTTCAAGGGTGAAGGAACTGGAGGGCTAAGTAAAAGGCAGAGTCTAACCAGTGCGGGGAGTTATTAGTAAAAGTCCTGTCTGAGCTGCTCAAATCTTCTTTCCAGATTCTGAGAAGTAAAATCCAGAAAATCAGTATAAATGTTGGACCTATTGCACTTAAATGGGTCACCCTCCATCCTGAAATAAACAAGACTCCTTAAGTCTCTAGTCTTGTTCTAACTTTGTTTCAAGACTTACTCACCCACCTCATTTGGATAAAGGCATTTGTCATTGATTCCCCCAAAAGAACAAGGCCAGCTTCACTATGACCAGGGCAGCTGGTGGATGTATACAGGCAAAGGCCTAGGTTTTGATATGTAGCAATGACTGCAACATTGGCCGTGCTTACTTTTTTTTATGGAGTCAGAATCGACAGCAACGGGCTTGGCTTTTTGGTTTATATAGCATTTTGTATGTGTGTGGTTATTGAAACAAGCATAATTCTGGAAGACCTACAAACTCAACTGGTATTGACTGAACCACACACATATGATTACATTGCAACTAGCAGTGTAATTGTCCTGCCAAGATGAGTGACAGATTATAGTTGAAAGAGAGTTCTAGCTCACAACTGTCATCTCATTAATAGTATTTTAGCCCAGATAGGTGAAATCCCTACTATGTGTTAGACTTGTCTAAGAGCTAGGGATATAAGAAGGAGTTTAAGTGACGTAAACCGTTTGCATTCGATGACTAACCTAAAGCTTGGCGGTTCAAACCCACCCATGGTACTGCAGAAAAAAAGGCCTGGCTTTCTGCTTCCATTGAGATTACAGCCAAGAAAACCCTATGAAGCAGTTCTACTCTGTAATAATGTACCCATGAGTCAGAATCTACTTGATGGCAGCTAGCAACAATGCAAGATCAAAATAATTTTTATACATTCCCCTGTCTGTTAATAATCAAGTATGATTTTACAGAGTATACAACTGAGACAGGTAAAGAAACTCTTTAAGGAATGTATTCCACTTCAAAACATTTATTGTCTAAACACTCCTTCAGCAATACCCAATGCTTTGTATCATCTTTGTATGTTACACCTAAGTTACCAACTAGGCTCTTAGTTTTGGCAAGAGGAAATATGACTTACCTCTTTGTCACCCAAAGCCAAGGACAGTAAGCACTAAGTAAATGATGGTCAATGATGATGGAATTTAACCTCATTTGGGCTACCCTACCACACCACCCCAGGGAAATAGATGTTAATGAATCCTTTTGATGAGGCTGCTGAGATATTTGATAGTATCAATCCAGAAAAAAGACTAAATCACTGAACACTTATGTCTGATATATTTGGTTCTGTTGTGTGAAGTCATCTCATACTCAGAGCATCTTATATATAAATCTATTTCAAGGAAGTTGTAGGACTATCAGGACCTTTATGAAGAAATCTACCAGTCACTAAGATATCTTTCTCCTTTATTAAATTTGAAAATCAGGGTCCTCTAAATACTACAGCTTCAGCTGCAATTGTAATGTCTGTTTCTAGACACCATTTCACTTACACTAAGAATTTGTGATCCTTTTTGAAATTTTTCCAGGTTTTTGTGTGATTTTGAATGGCTTTGCAGTCTGGGTTTACATAATTCAATATTAATTGTTTTACCTTAACAAGGTGTACAGTTGATTGCAGAGGTCATAAGATAGACTCCTAAAAGTTGCCCTGATTCATCTCCTTTTCTGTTTGCAATTCTCAAAATAAAGGGATAAGGTACATTCTTTTACTGTTAGTACCTCCCTTACCTGATAGAAAAGGAAAAAAAAAAAATTTTGTAAACTAAAAGCTTTAATTTTACTGTTTGATCATCTTTGTCAAGCTATGTGGATACACTCAGTCCATTAAAGAACTGAAAATCTGTGTGATAGAAAGAGTGGCTTCCCTTTCATTTCCTTTGTGCTCTGATAACTGAGCTTCCATCTCCTGCTCACAGAGCCCTCACTCTAACAGAGTGTTATGACTTCTTGGGACTGAATTTCGGGATTTTGAGGAGTCCCCCAGGAGATGTAAAATCCCAGCTGTTGTCTTGGATTGCTCCAGGGCCTAAAAAAAAAATCCACAACATATGTATTTTTAATCGTGAATTGACTTTTTAGGAACACAGACACTGCATACTAACCAGACACCTGAAAGTTTCACCACTCCTACCAAAAACTACCACTTCTTTTCTCTTGCATGCAGGGAATTTGGAAACCCTTTTAACACCTAATATGCACTCCTAGCAGGTACCCCTGGAGTCCTTTAGATATTGTTAACTCACTTTTAGCTGCAAAGCCCTCTTTGAACATTTAAAATGAAAGAAGTTTCCTTGGATAGTTTATCTTCAGCGGGGGCGCGGTGAATAAAGAGAACAGAAAGGAAACAGAATGAATCCAAGTTGTTTTCACTTTAAAATCTTCAATTAAGAGAACGTAACGGGAAATGGAAAACAAGGGAGAAGAAGCTAGCTATAACATGAATAATTTAAGTAAGGCCTGGGTGTAAAAGCAAAAAAAAAAAAAAGTTCATCTAAGCGAAATATTAGAATGTGTTCAAAAGTGGCAATGCAGGGCATAGGGGTTGGAGTCAGACCTATGTTCAATTCCTTGCTCTACCCCTTAGGAGCTCTGTGGGCCAGGCTCTTTATTTAACTCATGAATCATGTGTTTCCCAATATTTTTTTTAACTGATATAGCAACGTTGTGGCGAGGTCTAAATGAGCTTATATAGCAATGTACTTAGCACAGTACCTGAATCATGTGTTTCCCAATATTTAAAAGGTAGTACTGATATAGCAACATTGTGGCGTGGTCTAAATGAGCTTATATAGCAAGGTACTTCGCACAGTACCTGATACGTAGTTAGCTGTAGCTGAAAAAATTAATGCATTGGGGGAAAAAAGTTACATAGAGCAGACTTAGAATTCATGAGCTGCACATCAAAAAATACAAGAGCTCCCTAAAAGTATATGCAAAATTTTGTATATATGTTTATGCCCCCCCGCCTCACACTCTTAAGGAGAAAGTCCATAGCTTTCATCAATTTCTCAAAGGAATGCTTAACCCAGTAAGAAGACAGAGGTCCCTGGTAAACACGAGATGAAGGCTCCATTAATATATAATTAACTTTAAGTTTTGCTAAAGAAAGGAAAGCGTTAATAAAAAAGATTTACCTTCCTAGCAGAGTATTAGGGTTACCAAAACCCAGTGCCGTGGAGTAGATTCTGACTCATAACAACCCTATAGGACAGGGTAGAACTGCCCTACAGAGTTTCCAAGGAGCGCCTGGTGATTCAAACTGCCAACCCTTTGTTTAGCAGCTGTAGCACTTAACCACTACACCTCCAGGGTTTCCATATTAGGGTTACTAACGCTTAAAATCTCCATTCTCTTTCTGTTTACATTCAAACTTTTCACAGAATCATCGATACTCCTGACACTCAAGTTTTCAACTAAACTGCAACTTGCCTCAGTAAAAGGAATGATCATCATCATTTTGGACACCTGAGGCAAAAAACCTGATGAACATTTTTACTCAATCCCAAATCTCCAACTGGTTACCAAGTTCTTTCGAATCAACCCTTAAAATAATTCTAGAATCTCTCTTATTTTCCGTGAACTTTGTCCTGCCTGATTCATGCACTTATTATCTTTCTCCTGGGCAAGCCTGTAGCCTCCTCCTGGTTCAGCTATTCAGCCTCTCCTCTCTCCAAACTGCACCACCTTCAACTTTGATGTTGTTTCCCTTTTAAGTAAAACACCAAACTGCCTTTCTACTCTCTTCAATCTTCCAATAACGGCTTAGACCTTTCCCGTTATGTCTTCTGCCAGTCTGCTCCGCGCACATACCCTTCCTTCATTCCTTCCTTCCTTAAACTACCCTCCAATACCTTCTTAAACCCCCTCTACCCTGCATTACCTCCATCCCCTAAACACATCATGTGCTTCCAAACCTTTATATCTTTGCTTATCAGAACTAAAATAGTTTGCATGCCTGAAGCTGAGAGAAGTTACCTTACAACTATTACATGCTGGAGTCAGAATTTGAACCCAGGAGTGGAGAGTTCTAAAGTTTATTATCTTTTCACCGCACATTGAACCACCTACCTCTACTAAGAATGCTGCACCCACTTTCATTTCTAACCATTTCTCATCTTTTACGGCCCTCTCAAATTCTAGCTCTTCTCTGAATCTTGGTTTATCTTATTTCCTCAACACTCTGTGCTACCATATCCCTTTGTTTACAGTACACTGTTGTGGCTAAGAAGGAGCCCTGGTGGAGCAGTGGTTAAGCACTTGGCTGCTAACTAAAAGCTCAGTGATTCGAACCCACCAGCTGCTCTGTGGGAGAAAAATGTGGCAGTCAGCTTTCATAAAGATTTCAGCCTTGGAAACTCTATGGGGCAGTTCTACTCTGTCCTATAGGGTTGCTATGAGTTGGAATCAACTCAGTAGCAATGGGTTTGGTTTTTTTGGTTTGGTTGTATGTTGTGTATGAGCCTTATCTATGCTTATGTGTAAGTCTTATCTGTATTCTAAGTTTCTATAGGGAATTAAGTGTTAGGCAAGCAGATTCTGGAGTCTAGGTTCAAGTCCCAGGTTCTCCACTTACTGTGTGATCATGTGAAATTATTTACTTCTCCCTACCTTCATTTTCTTATCTGTAAAATGGGGATAATAATAGGACCAATCTCATAGTGTGCTTGGGCAGATTGAATGAGTTACTACATGTAAAGCATTTAGAGCTATGCCTGGCACATAGGGAGAATTCAATAAATTTTAGATGCTATAATTTTCATCATAGGAATGTACCTTATGCTTCTTGGCATTGCAACAGGCGCCAGGCATTGCACCTCATAAATGGTGCATGCCCAATGGATACTTGCTGAGTGAATGAACATTGAATAGTTTTCACCTCCTAAACAAATCTCCAATGATCAAGAAGACCTAGGTCATAAATGCACTAGTGATGGAATTTTTTTTTTTCAATAAGGCTTTAAAATACGTATAAAAGAAAGCTTTTAGGTCAGAATGGTGAACAATGACTATTATTATTATTACAAACCAGAGCAAAAATGACTAATCGAATAGGGGACTAGGTGTAAATAAGCGTATCTCAAGGAAAATAGGTGGTTTCTACCTTCATGAAGAAAAGCTTCTAATAATGAATTCAGGTTTAGCCCCTTGAGTACCTAAAAAATTAGAGTGATAAAGTGATTAAGGAACTGACTTTAGAGGAGAAATTGAGGCAGCTAGCTACATCTGGTATAGATTGACAAAGCAACGACTAAGAGCTTTCTCGGATGAAATTTATAGGATCGGTAAAGGAGTAAACACTAAAAAGGAAAAGGAATTACTTATAATGTCGGCAGGTGATAAATAAAAACAAAGGAAGAAAGGAAAGCTTAGGCTGGTCAAGAGGTAGTTTAGACATACTGCTGATGAGTAGTGAAAACCACTGACTAGAAAACCCTGTGCACTCACCTACTCTACTGGTCAGCATACTTTTTTTTTTTTTTAGACTGATACAATCATTTTGCAAAGCAGCTTGGCAATACAGCGAAACCTGTGAGAACCGGAACTCCCCGGGACTGCCTTGTTTTTCCAGGTCTTGAAAGTTTTCCGCCTTTGACAGGGTGCTGTCTTACCACTTTTCTATCACTCGTTTTAGTGGAAAATATTTGAGACTTCCTTCTCTGATGGGTTTCCGCCTTACACAGGTTCCGGCATTTGCAGGTTTTACTAGATACGGGAAATACACACATTTCACCTAGTCAAGCTATTTCTGGAAATTCTTCCTAAGGAAATAATTGAAGATGAAGATAAAAGTTTATGCTTAAAGATGTTTATCAAATCTTTATTTGCGATGACAAAAAATTGAAAAGGCCCTAACTGTCCAACGGTAGGGGATTGTTTACATAAGCCATGTTGACTGTTGTGAAACCGTTAATCATCATGACTTTAAAAGACAGCAGATATAAAATTCAGCAAAAAGGAGGGTTACATATACTATATTCCATAGATTCAAAGCTGCATGGTTTTTTTAAAAATATTTTTACATGTCTAAAATCAGAATGTTTATTGTAGTTTCATTGCCTGTGTATGTGTATTAAAACTTGCAGTTGGGGGACATCAGTTTGAAGGCACGTTCTGGAGATAATAACACTCTTTCAGGAAATACTGCATCACCAATATCTAGCAGAGAGAAAGGAAGATTGTGTGGGAAAACACAAATATTGAAGAGGCTGAATCATACAGTGAGTCAGAAGAGTTGAAGTTTGAATGTGACGTTTTACTAATACCTAACGAATTAATTTCACTTATTTTTTCTATGTAAGCTCCATATTGATATTTCATGTTTTTTTTATGTCTAGAGGACTTCCCTCAATAAGTAAAAAAAAAAGTATAAAATAATAATTCTAAGTGGTGAAGCGTTATTTCATAGTTTATTGGCAGTGTTTTCTTTTTTTTCTTAATAGTTCATAAAATACTGCTGTTACTACAGACAACCTCCTAGATAATGAGAAACTCTATGTACAGAAAATACAAATCGAAGTATTTTTAATTGGGGAGAAATATATCAAAATATGTTCTCTCTGGGCATTAGCATCATCTACAGGTTTAATTTTCCTTTTTTAACACAGTTTTATATTTTTCAGTTGTTATAAAAGAGCAATAATATGTATTTAATAGGACTTTTAATAAGTATAGCTTTTATAAACAGTGATGGAAACAAATGGTTGAAGATGAGATTTCTTCTTAAGCTAGTCTGGGATTAGATTATCTATAAGCAATTCTGTAGCGAATGGGCTAAGAACTGGAAATTTGGAAGTCTGAATTTCATTCTCGTTTCTGTCAGCCTAATCGTTTACAAATCCTGTGAGTTTTCTAGGATTTCGCTATCCACCTATGTAAGAAATACAAGATAGTGCTCACTCACCTACTTCAGAGTAACAGTGAGTGAACACCTGAAATGAAACAGATTATATCATAATTGCAGGGAGTCCCAGCAGAGTATGAACAAAGCATTCTGTGAAGACAAATCTATCTCCCCTTTAACTTATCACTAAGCAACATTCATTTCCACACTTGCTATGGGGGCCCAGGCCAGCCAATCTATTGAAATCCCCAGGAATCCCAGCCTCAGATCAGTTTCCATCTGATGTATCAAAAGATTAAAAAAAAAAAAATCCCCTTAGGGATTTGGAAGCTTATTTATTTTTATAACCTGCAAATTTCGTCTCAGCATTCCACCAAAGCACCTGACACATATGTATTATGCATGTGTGAGCATTTGTTTATATTCTCTTTGACTTTTTAAAATCTGTTCAATGAGCCTTTTCATTCTACATTTATTATATACGATGTTTCATTAAGATCCATGGATAGAGTCGCTCCTAGTTTATATTTACATTATTTAAGCACTACAAGTGATATTTGCTACCGGTTATGTAGATGGGAAATAACTTACAAGATTTATGATGTGATTTTCTTTCTTGCATTTGATAACTGAGTTGCCTCTTGATTTTTATTTATGTCCTGAATGATAATCAGCCCCTTCCATTTGCCCACCCACACAGTTGCCTAAGCTTTAAGAAAAACAGTGTAGCTGGAAATGAAGATAGGGGAAGAAATAACTGCACTCAATTCAGAATGATAAAAAAGTCAGCTCCTCCTAGAATCTGTGAGGCAGGTCAGCTTCCAAAAAGAAATACCAACTCGCATTTTGTAAGTGAAGAAGCAGGAATTCCTAGGGCTTGACTCAGAAATTACCCTAACGCTGTACTATGCAGTTAGCCCCGTGGGAAATGAGAAAAGACCTATACTATGCAAATGCCTATGAATGATTACCAGGCAACCAAAGGATTTATTTCAAAATTGTAAGGAACAGTGGGCAAGATAAGCAAGAAAAAAAATGAGACTGTCACAACAATTGGTCTCTATTTGCCTGGAGTAACAGAAGAAAGAGAGTCATAAATAGAAGGAAAGTATGGAATGTGAGACTAATTCCCTCCATGAAGAACTACTGCCTTCTCTGCCATGAGACCAGAAGAACTGGATGGTGCCTGGCTATCATTACTGAATGGTTTCATCAAAGATTCTACAGAAAAGAACCTTTAATCAAGAGATGGGAAATACAGAACAGAATTTCAAATTCTCATGGAATCCAAATTTCCTGGAGCCATGGAGGGTGAATGAACTCTTGAAACCACTGCCATGAGATAATCTTTAAACCTTAAACCAAAAATATCTCCTGGAGTCTTCTCAAAACTAAGCAGTAGTTTAGCTAAACCAGTAAAGAATGTCTGCTTTGAGCATTGAACTCTTTTAAAATCTGTCTACCTGGGGTCAAATTGATAACAGCAACTGGAAACTTAGGGGGCAGTGAGTTTATGTTATGGGGGAGGAACAACTTGGAAAAGGAGGGTGAGGATGGTTACACAACTCAAAGAATGTAATCAATGTCACTAAATTGTACGTGTAGAAAATGATGAATTGGTGTATGTTCTGTGTATACTCTCAACAAAAACAACAACAAAAATAAAACAAATTATTTTTTAAAAAGTGACTATCTACAGTCACCCTGAAGTCTAACAGGAAACAGGCCAAATTGCAAATTAGTCTGTATGTGAGGGAAAATGCTTCCTTCTTGTGAATGGACTGTAGCAGATCCAGGCTTGTGAAAAGGGAAAATTATAAACAAAGAAGTTTCAGGAAAGACAGCATTCCTAAATTCACTAAGTCATTAAGTGAATTTTACATTATAACTCAAGTGGTGGAATTAAAAAAAAAAAAGCAGAAAAGCAAAACAAAAAATCCCCAACAGACGCTAAGTGATACGTCATGAAGGTATCTCTTCGGGGTCACAGTAGATTCTCACACGGCCCAAACGTTGAATTTTACCAAGCAAGCAATATTGCTGAACTTCATTTTAGCAAAGTGCAGTCCATATTCTACTAATGAAACTTAGACTACAGTATCCTCTCTATCTGTAATTTAGTTCTATTTTTAACTCATTGCAGAGTTCCAGTTAATATTCTAGTGTTTTATTTTTGTTAGTCATTTTACTTTGAGGCTGCCCCTTGCCTTTCAAATTCTGACCCTTGTCAAAAAACAAACAAACACAAAGTTGCTGTCAAGTGAATTTTGACTCAAGGTGACCCCATGAGTGTTAGAATAGAACTATGCTCCATAGAGTTTTTAATGTCTGCTTTTTTGGAAGTAGATTGATTCCCAGGCCTTTCTTTCAAGGCATCTTCAGGTGAACTCGAACAGCCAACCTTTCTCAGCACCTTCTTCTTCATCACTGCTATTTGTTCTCTTTCTTCCTGGAGCCTTCCACAATGTCACTTCAAGATAGAGACCTTTTGTACTTCCTCTCCTCCGCCCCCAAATGGCACCTGTTCCTTTTGTAATCTCTGCTTACTAAGTGACAGATAACTAATCTGATAAAACTAACCTATGCCAATACGCTAGTAATCACTAATGTGCAAACGGAAGCAGGTTAGTTTCCTATCTTTTTTTCCTCCCAGGAATTTTTACTGTGACTTTTAAAATAATGCCTTAATTCAAAGAGGTTGTGTTCACAACGGTTATTTTGGGTAAGACATTAGACCTGTGGCGAAATAGGACAGCCTCTTTGTTATTCTTCCAGCCACGACAAAGGGAGTGATGTCACTGTACACAAGGATAGTAGTTGATGAATTTTGACTGTTTTATTATGAATGATTCTGCAACAGTTGTGCTCAGAGCTACTGTAGGTTCAGCACTAGGTTAAACTCTAGAGAAATGCCATGTAAAGTGCCTTGCATTTTCACGTCTTAAAGGTTAAGATATTTGAACTCCCTATTTAATTGGCATATATTTAAAATTTCCCTGCAACAGTAAAAGAAAGATTTGGGGGATTAAACTGCTGCCATGTACAACCAACATGTCTGAAAAATTCGTTAAAATGGCACTTTAATTTTGACAGAGTTGAACTACTGGGAAAATTGATTGTTTCTCACTTGAGCTTTGGAGAAGTCATTAAGGTTTTCATGGTTTATGGCAAATTGAGAATTGGAGTACACTAAAATCAATATGTTATCTGATGTTCAGAGAAAATGGCACTTCAGATGAAAGAAAGTATCAATGACTCCTCGGAGCTTTTTCTTCTGATTCGACCAGCAGATTTACATACAGCTTCTGTATTTAAAAAAAAAAAAAAAAAAATTTTTTTTTCTGTATTTACTTGGATTCAAACACCTTAGTCAGACATTTTCATTGTGATGCACATTGTGAGAATAGCACAATGAGGTCTGAAAGATGAACTACAGCAATTTAGAATCTATTCTTTCCTGGCAATTAAAAAAATTAAGGACATAGTACAAAAAATGCCAAAACTATTTAGATAGTTCCTTGTATTTGTAACAATCTTTAGCAAGAAATTTATAACTGAACTAACATGCTAAGGGGAATGGAAAATACTTCGTCTTGTATGTTGTGTTTCTGTACATGCTATAGAGAATCATCACGCCCTGTGCAAATAATAGGCAGTGAATTGGATACTAACTGATTCGGCCAGCAAGACTTAGGGCTCCATTCTATTAGATTAAATAAGGCTAAGAACAGAGACAGTGGAAAGACTTAGAAAAGATCATCGTATACTTTGTCTTTAGCTTATCTAGTCTTTTGAATGTGTCTTCTCTAAAAATGTGGAGGGATTTGTACTTACTTCATTTTTGCAAACACCAAAAAGGAAGAGAGTTTTATTTGGGGATTTTCAGAATAGCCAGTTCTGCATTTATGCACTTTCAGCACTTCTATTCCAGAGAGAAAATGGTATTTTCTTTTTTTTTTTTTCAATAACCATATTCATAAGTACTTCCAACTCCTTTCAGCCCCAACTGACCCTTCCCTTCCTTGGATAGGTAAAATCACTTGCAATTCACTGTCCTACACAGCCATATCCACTGCAATCCATGGCGTCATGGCATATGGCGGGAGATTACTGAGTGGACGCTAGCAATAAAATAAGCCTTATCACAGAAACATTAAATACCCAGCGTTGCCCTAAAGGTAGTAGGCTGGTTTCTTGGTTATCACCGAATTGGTGAAAACCAGCTTGTCTGTCTAACGAGAATTTACCCTAGACCAGGCATTTTTGACATAAACAAGCCGTTGCATAATAAAACAGGGGTGTGCTCATAAGTTACCATTTGATACTTGGCATTTTCCATATTCATTTATCTACAGTTTCAGGTTTTGCCTAGTTGAATTAACCATTATTTTCTCTGTTGGGGAACTAGTAATCCTGAAGGCATATACCATGAATAGAGAAATTCTTTAAATCTTTTTGTATTGTATACTAAACTTCATTCTTTACTTTTGCAGTTTTATTAACATAGTCTGTGAAAAAGTTATTAATTCATTAAGAAATAAGTGCCTACCCACATCAGGGCAGGGTGCCTATTCATCTTCTGGTTGTCAGCCAGTGTGCAGCCCTTTACCTTGTCTGTATGCTGCCAGCATGTGAGTGACTAATCCCAGCCTTCTTCTCCCACAGTCAATTTGTCCTATTATATGTTCCCATGATGGGCATCTCTGAACATGTTCTAACAACTTGTTCATAGGAAGGCTTTCAGCTGAAATGAAAGACTAGCCACTTTTACTGCTCCAATGGTTGCTCCTAAGAACATAATTTATTAAGCTATAGTTTTTTTTTTATATCTACTAAATCAAGAGTAAGAATTTCTTGCTCATGGTTATACTACATCTATACATTTTTTGAGATACCAGAGAGGGGGGGAAAAAAAGTTAAAAAAAAAAATCACTATTCCATGTATTCTTTAAAGGGGGAAAATTGTTAACAAAAGTACAGACGAGGTGGTGGTGGTTCAGGAGCAGAATTGTTGTTTTCCGTGTGGGAGACTGGGCAGGATTCCAGGCCGATGCACCTCAAGCACAGTCACTATCTGTCTGACCGTGGAGGCTTCCAGGGCTGCTATAATGCTGAACAGATTTCAGCAGCCTTTCCAGACTAAGATGGACTAGGGAGAAAGGTCTGGTGATCTATTTCTGAAAATCAGCCAGTGAAAACCATATGAATCACAACAGTTCAATCTGCAACCAGTCATGGGGGTGGCACAGGACCAGACGGCATTTCATTCCATTGTGCATGGGGTGTCATGAGTTGGGGGGTCAACTAAATGGCAACTAACAACAACAACAATGTACAGATGAGGTCACAAGATTTAAATGTTATTCCTCTTTTTCCACCTGATCTGTTCAGTGAGCCCAATCATTTGACATAAGCACCAAGCAATGCTCTTTTGGGGGCTATAATTTTTTTCTGCCTTTGAATTTAATCATACTTGCTGTTAGACCACCGTGGCAGCGTTCTCTATTCTATTACTGAGATTATACTTCCCTCTCCTACAGCGAGATTCTTTGGCAGTGGCGCCATTAAGGGGGTTCGGGGAGTGCAAGCTGCACCAGGTGTCACAGTGTCAGAGGGGGGTGACACCAAAATGACTGTCTATATAATTTTTGTACAGTGTTCCAGCAGTAATTTATTATTTTTTATAAAAATATCCCTGTAGTTAGTTATAACAACAAAAATTTTTTGTCAGCCCAGCTTACACGTATCAGTGTTCCTACAAGGTTAAAAATCTATGCTAATTTACTTTTTGAACCTTCTCCTGCACTCTGGTCAGAGCTGTCATTATTACCCAGTTACAATGATGCTTTGAATCACGTGGTTTCATCTGCACTGCTGTTGTTTTTGTTGCTGCCCGTATTTTTATAGTCACTGATTTTGTCAAATTTTCTGGTGCTTTAACTACATTGTTGTGGTAATTAGCATGGTGGGGGTGACACCATGAGTTACCACACTAGGTGATACCAACCACTGATCTTTGGGTCAAGTCATGTTCTCCATGAAAAAAAAAGTCTACCCTAAAACATACATATGGAATAGGTAACATTAACTTATTAGCATCAGACATGACATTATCAGAGGCTGATGTATTGTGTTTTAACCACCTAACAATCATTTCTGCAGGTAAAATTGCCAGGAGACAGAGGAAACCAGGACATGGAGTTGTCCTTCAGAAGACAGAATTACCAAGAGGGACTTGGGGAGGGTCCCCAGATAGATAACAGGAAGAAATTGCCTGGCCATGGAATGTGGCACCAGGTAATGCCGGAACGGGCCCTGCAGAAACTAACCTCATCTCTTATAATTTTTCTGAGGCCAGCCCTACTGGTTTCTCAATGAGATCTTTAAATAAAATATTCAAAGCCTGTCATGGTCCCCAGACCTTCTGTTAGCTCAGGACAGGAACCATTCCCAAAGCCAACTCTTCAGACAGGGCTTAGACTGGACTGTGGGATAGAAAATGATATTGGTGAAGAATGAGCTTCTCGGATCAAGTAGACACATGAGACTATGTGGGCAGCTCCTGTCTGGAGGGGAGATAAGAGGGCAGAGGGGGTCAGAAGGTGGCCGAATGGACATGAAAGGAGAGGGTGGAGAGAAGGAGTGTGCTGTCTCATTAGGGGTAGAGCAACTAGAAGTATATATAAAAAAAGAAGTATATAGCAAGGTTTATATAAATTTTTGTATGAGAGACTGACTCGATTTGTAAACTTTCACTTAAAGCACAATAAAAATCAAACAAAACAAAACAAAATTGCTTAGACTCTTCACAACTGGAACAATAAGCAACGTTATGATGAGCAGAGAAAATAGTGACGTCGTTGAGGATTTCATTTTACTTGGATCCACAATCAACGCCTATCGAAGCAGCAGTTAAGAAATCAAACGACGTATTGCATTGTGCAAATATGCTGCCAAAGACCTCTTTAAAGTGTTAAAAAGCAAATATGTCACTTTGAGGACTAAGGTGTGCCTGACCCAAGCCACAGCATTTTCAATTGCCTCTTATGCATGTGAAAGCTGGACAATGAATAAGGAAGGCAGAAGAAGAATTGATGCCTTTGAATTATGGTGTTGGGAAAGAATGTTGAACATACCATGGACTGCCAGAAGAACAAACAAACCTGTCTTGGAAGAAGTATAGCCACAATGCTCCTTAGAATCGAGGATGGCAAGACTTCATCTCACTTACTTTGGACATCATGCTTGGTAGAGGGTCAGCAAAAAAGAGGAAGACCGTCAATGAGATAGACTGACACTGTGGCTGCAACAACGGGCTCAAAAATAGCAGCTGTTGTGAGGACAGCGCAGGACAGGGCAGTGTTTCTTTCTGTTGTGCACAGGGTTGCTACGAGTTGGAACCGACTTTACAGCACCTAACAACAACACAACACAATTAGACTATGTGTGCTTTTCTGCACACACCATGTTGTTTTTGCATATGCTATAAGTCAATGAAATGTTAAACAAAAAATTCAAAATCTGCAGTGAAAAGGAACAAATATCATCAGCTACGATATTGCAGCATTTCCTTTTTTTGCAGCTCTCTTTTCATCTTTGGAGATGGAGTTAATTTTGACAGGAATATCGCTAGAATGACTCCTAATCTGATTTAAAAAAAAATCACTGGTGATTACTGGGACCCCAATCTTGCTGAAAAACAACAATCTGATCTTCCTTGGCACACTCTCATGTCATTGATGAGAAGCCTTTATTTTCACAGACCTTTCAAAGTACAGACAGCAACAGAGGCTGAAAACACTCCATCCTTCATAGATGAGCAGATAAATTTAAGGACTCAAGGACAACTAGCAGCCACCTCACTTTGTTGCCATATTAAATACTTTTCCCACAACAACTCATCCTTTTTTTTAATTGAAAAAAATTAAATGTCAGAAAATAGAATCTTAAGCACAGAAGGCTCGCATTAAATGTGTAAATGTGGAAGAAAGAATAGCTTAGTAGTTCACAGCATAGACTCAGACAGAACTGGATTGGAATCCCAGTCCCTCATGTAGGATCTGTGTGCACTGGAGAGCAACATTGTTGAGCCTCAGTTTTCTCATCTGTAAAATGGGGCTAGTAATAGAACCTGCTTCCTGGAACATAATAAATACTCCATAGCTTAGCTGTTACTGATTTTTTAAATCAAATATAGCACTGCTAGAATTTATTTGTGATATAAAGGTTATAGCATTATAATTAAAGAGACAATTATTTAAATTTTGAAACAAAGTGTAATCAAAGAACTATATGTCTATAAGGTATTCAGTGCTTGGACAGGTGCTTTTTGAATCAGAAGAAATAGAAACCTTATTTATTTCCATAAGTGTTTTACCTCATAATTAGAGGGATGAAACTAATTAATTATTATGTAACTACTGGTATCGGAAATGACTCAACAGCAACCACTTTGGTTTTGTGGGTTTTTTGTTTTGTCTTTTTGGAAAACACATGCAGAATAAAAGTATAAAATACTGCAGTATTTTTTAAAAAAGCTCAGCTTTAGTGCAAATGATTATGAAATCATGAGCAAAACAGCCACGTAACAGTCCTTAGTCTTCCAATGCCTCAAAATGATTATATATAATGACAAAATAGAGTAACCAATGAAATAAAGTCAGAAGTTTTATTATTTTGCTTCCTGCATTGCACAGGCTTGTAGGGAACCAGGGAATCATCTTAACCTTTGCAATGAGTCATATGCAGAGCTGTCCCTATGGTGTGGTGAAAGGGATGGTCTCCTTTCCATGCTTTCTTTATCAGCTAAATCCTTATTGCCACAAGCATGGCCAGACTGGGAGAAGGTGATTCTGCTAGCCAATAGAGGTTCAAAGGTGCAACTGGGCTAAAAACCCCATGTTCTACCCCCATAAGGTGGGTAATATAAACATATTGCCCTTAGCCCTTTTCCTTACACATTCCTCCAGCCATATACATTGCTACATGATGATACTCAGTGTCTATCTAGAAGTGATTATGACTACATAAAAAACACTGTAGGAGGGGTCTTCCAGGCCTTACCTGCATCTAGGGAGTGCCTCAGGTATCACACCATTCCTAAGGTTAGAAGAGAAAGGAGGTTATAGAGCTGAGATGCTGACACAGGCTTGCTTCTGCAGGAGCATTTTCCTTCTTGCAAAATGAATGCTAGAATTGCCTGACTCTGGGAGGTACCACCTGGGAGTTACTTGTTTCATGGTTCAAAAGTTTGTTTACTGAGCTTTTCTTCTGATAATGATCTCAAAGTCAGTTTTACTTCGGAATGAATGGCAAGTCTAACTTGACTTTTTATTATTGTATCTGTGCTGCAGGAGGTCAAAAATGACCCTATCATTCTCTGATCCATGGAGAAGCACAGAGCTGTTCTCTTTAGAATGCCTAACCTTATTTTTTATCTCCAGTTTATAGTAACCTTTCAGAAGCATGGAGGCACTAGCCTGCGTGCAGACACATGCATACACACAAGCATATACACACAACACACACACATACACACACGTATACAACACACACACATACAACACACACACACACACCTTACTCTATCTCTGTGTACATATTTGGCTTCACTCCAGAAAAATAAAGGGGGGAGGGCAGTTTGAAACAATCAATAATTCTTATCTGAATCAGATTAGTCAAATTTTCCACATCCTTTTTACTTTGATAAAGAGAGTAACAGTCTTTTCTCCAGAGTAAATGATTTCTACTTAATGCTAGCTCCTTTGGTTAGAATACTGTTGGGAAATGGGGACTGGTTAAAGAGTAACTCAAGTTTTCAGAAGAAGGGTGACTACAATAACAGGACAGATTTTCAAGCCCAGCTTACGGAATTCATGTAGTCATATCCCCTATAGCTTATTTAGATGTGGAAATGACAAAATTATTGGCTATTGAGGTTCCACATCCCCATGAAACAGTTCAAAGATATTATTATTTATATTATAATGAGAACAGTGAGGCCTTGGAAGTTGAAAATTATTGCTATTTGAATAGAAGATTCAACATCTGTGGCTTAGTCTTCTGACACTTGATGCAAGGACATGGCTTTTGGCCCATTCAAGCTCGTGTCTACATAGCAAATGAAAATTATATTTTAAAACTATTGTAGGGGAGAAGAGCATATTAAGTCCAAATTTTGTACAGAGACTGGTTATGGAATTCTTTGTTTATATTCCATTCCCATTAACGGTTATTCTGGTATCATCTGGGAATGAACACACATATATGCACATACAAAATTTAAGAGGTAATAATGCCCCTTTAAAACAGTTGTCCCAAATACATGCTTTTAAATAATATGTGCTACGATTGGAAATCCTGGGGGCATAGTGCTTACCAAAAGGTTGGCAGTTCAAATCCACCAGGCACTGCTTAGAAACTCTATGAGGCAGTTCTACTCTGTCCTATAGGGTTGCTATGAGTTGGAATTGACTCAACGGCAACAGGTTTGGTTTTTGGTTTTTGGTGCTATGATTAAAAGTTTGTTTTCAGATTTATATATGTATTTGTTGGCATTCATCTTGTCTTTCCCTAAAGAACAGCAGATTACATATCTAGGGAAGAACGTCGACGAAAAGTGAGCTCCAAGCTCATGTGTGAGCTTGCCCCAAAATACTCAATATTCGTAATGAGGATGTACTCTGCTGAGAAAGTGAAAGTACTTTTATAAGTAGTTTTGCTTTTAACCATTAAACGTGACTTTTTGGAGGCAATTTTTGAGAAGATGCTTCCTTTAGCAGCTGAAAAGTAGAAAAGGCAGCTTGAAGTTAAGACCATGACTATTCTACCATAAGGCACACCACGTTTTAAGTGGAAATATGCTGTAGCCGGTAAGCTTTCTGTGTTTCAGAGGCCTTTATATTGTGTTTAAAATAAAAGGAAAGATGAAGAAGGAAAAAAAAAAAAGGGCCCAAATAGGCAGCATTTAAAAGCACAAATTTCCCTCCTTATTTAAAGGTAGGTAAATTGAGGTAAGTTTAATAAAAAGAAGAATATCAAGGAAATATAATCTTATCCAAATCTATGTTTGAGTTTCTACCTCCATTCAGAATGCTCCTGAAATCTTGCTCTCAGTGTGAATCTTTTCCAGGTTGGCTTGAAACTAACAAGTCTAAAAAGGAATTCGAGTAGACAATCTGCAATTTCATAAAATATGAAAATGCCCCTTGTAAAAAAAATTTACAACGGCTGTAAGCTATGTTGGTTTTTCTTGTTAATTATTATTATTAAAACTCTGTCATAAAGCTGTTATTTCTCCTGTGCCCAGGAGGCAAAAGGGCTTGGCCCTGTGTGGAATTAGTTCAGCTAAATGTCAGTGTTTTTGTTTTTTATAATGGAATGAGAATTTTGTCCTAATATTCTTATTTAAGACTATAGCTATATGACCTTTAAGATTCTTTCCCACTCTGTGATCTCTGATGATTTTATTACGCCTTTTTGTAAAGTTAGTGGTAAAAAAAAAATACTGAAATAATCATATTAAGTAATATACACAGTTATATTTGCCTAAGGTACAATATGGAAATATTTATGGCCGCTATGGCTGCTTTTTGAGATAAAATGGATCCTAGGCAAACCCCAAAGAAGTTTCCTAATGTATTTGGGATGCTAACTGAATCATTTATCCTCCAAAGATTACATTCTTGAGGCAAGGCCTCCCTGTATTTCTCTCTCTGTGGTGCCGCTCTTCTGACAAGCTCTCTGAGGTGTAATATATGCCCAACAGAACTGCGTAACAGAAGTGAGGGGATCTTAGCTCACATACTATGTGTGCAGTAGTCAATGTACAGATGCGGGTTTTTTTTTTCTGAAGCTAGGTTGATGTGGTTTAACTCTATATTCTGATTCAAAAGCTGTCACTCAAGATTCCTTGCTAGATTTGCTGACTCAGATTCCTCCCTTTGCTCCTTGATTTACTCATGCCTTCCTCTCTGGCTCCCAACTCTCCCTCTTAATTCCAGATTAAAACTGCCCTCACTGCACTTGCCCCGATGCTGACTCAGAAGTTCTGCAGTGTCTGAGTCTGCCCATCACTCACCAGGCTTCCACTGTGCCCTGAATGGGGCTCATTTCTTCCTGGGCATGCAGACTCAGAGAGCGCTAGTCAGCCCTTCCTGTTCTGCTGCAAATTTTCAGAGTTTTTGTTGTTGATGATGACCACTTTTTGTAGCTTGATCATATTTCTGCCAACTGCTTCCTTTTTACACTTTCAGAATTTTCCAATTTAGATTAGCAAATTAGTTGTTGTTGTTAGCTGCTATCGAGTTGGCTCTGGTTCATAACGACCTCGTGTACAATAGAACAAAATGTTTCTTGGTCCTATGCCATCTTCATGATTGTTGGTATGTTTGGAGTCCATTGATGAAGCCACTGTGTATTTTGAGTGCCTTCCAACCTAGGAGGCTCATCTTCTAGCATGATTTCAGACACTATTCTGTTGTGATCTATAGGATTTTCGTTGGCTAATTTTTGGAAGTAGATAGTCACACCTTTCTTCCTAGTCTGTCTTAATCTGGAAGCTCCACTGAAACCTGTCCACCATAGGTAACCCTGCTGGTATTTGAAATATCAGTGGCATAGCTTCCAGCATCACAGCTACACACAAGCCACACAATAACAAATTGTGGTCTATAGAATATTATCTACATAGTAATAGTAATATTCAGCAAGATGAAGAACATTAAATATGCTAAGAATACACACGTTTATAGTTATACTTAGAAATACTCATTAGTCAGCTTTAGAAACTGGTAAAAAAAAAAAAATAAAGAGGGGTGTCTTAGTTATCTAGTACTGCTGTAACAGAAATACCACAAGTGGGTAGCTATAACAAACAGAAATTTATTTTCTCACAGTTTAGGAAGTTAGAAGTCTGAATTCAAAGTGCCAGCTCTAGAGGAAGTCTTTCTCTCCCTGGTGGCTCTGGAGGAAGGTCTTTGTCTCTTCAGCTTCTGCTTCCTGGTTCCTGGGAGATCTCCATGTATCTCAGCATCTAGCTTACCCATTCTCTACTTCTTAGCTTCCCTGCTTATTCTCTTTTATATCTCAGAAGAGATTGACTCAAAGTATACCCTGCGCTAATCCTGCCTCATTAACATAACAAAGAAAATCCATTCCCAAGTGGGATTATAAGCACAGGCATAGAGGTTGGGAATTACAACACATATTTTTGGGGGACACAATTCAATCCATAATGGAGAGGGGAGGTCAGGGAGGGGGGAAGAGCGGTGGAGAAGAGAAAGAAAGAATCAAGCTTATGTATTTTTCTTATGTGAACTTGACCTTAGAGTAACCAAATAGTTGATGAGGAAAGTCATTTTTTTAAATTGATTTCAGCTAATAAATGCAGAAAAGATAATCGTTGTTGTTAGGTAGCGTTGAGTCAGTTCCAACTCATAGCAACCCCATACACAACAGAACGGAACAATGCCAGGTCCTGTGCCAACCTCACAATCGTTGCTATGTTTGAGCCTATTGTTGCAGCCACTGCATCAATTCATCTCATTAGGGATCTTCTTCTTTTTGACTAAACCTCTACTTTACCAAGCATGATGTCCTTTTCCAGGGACTGATAATGTCCTGATAACATGTCCAAAGTATGTGAGACGAAGTCTTGCCATCCTTGCTTTTAAGGAGCTTTCTGGTTGTACTTCTTCCATGACAGATTTGTTATTTCTTCCAGCAGTCCATAGCATATTCAATATTCTTCACCAGCACCATAATTCAAAGGCATCGATTCTTCTTCGGTCTTCCTTATTCATTGTCCAGCTTTCACATGCATATGAGGTGATCGAAAGTACTATGGCTTGTCTCAGGTGAACCTTAGTCCTCAAGGTGACATTTGCTTTTTAACACGTTTGCAGCTGATTTGCCCAGTGCAATATATTGTTTGATTTCTTGACAGCCGCTTCCATGGGCATTGATTGTAGATCCAAGTAAAGTGAAATACTTGACAACTTCAATACTTTCTTTGTTTATCATAATGCTGCTTATTGGTCCTGTTGTGAGGATTTTTGTTTTCTTTATGTTGAGTTGTAATCCATACTGAAGGCAGTAGTATTTGATCTTCATCAGTAAGTGCTTTGAGTCCTCTTTGCTTTCAGCAAGCAAGATTGTGTCATCTGCATATCACAGGTTGTTTATAAGTCTTCCTTCAATCCTGCTGCTGTGTCCTTCTCTTCATTTAGCAATCCCTAATTTTTTTTTTTAATGAAATAAAGAATCTGAATAATGACTACCATTGGCTTCTAAACCATTAGATGAAAAACTAATGGGAAATATCAAAATGAATGGGTCAAGCTCATAACACTAGAATCCACTGGTCAAATTTAACATTATACAAAAGGAAACTCTGAGGCTACTGATATGGTACAAAAGGAAAAACACAGCACTATCTATGAAATATTCTCATACAAAAATTTGAACTAGATTCTCAACAAGGCCTCAATATCTAACTGCCAATTTTGTAAGAAATACAGAAGACAGAGGATATTATAGGACGATCCAGAACGTGGGAAATTCTACAGGAAAAGTTATCTGCTTTCTTCATCAAATTGCAAGAAAAAGAAAGGAAAGGTACTTACAGCTTAAAAGAGGCTTGAAAGGCATATTAATCAAATGTGAACTTGGCTTCTTCAAACAAAGGAAGTATAAAAAAAATAATCTCTTCGGAAGCAATCAGGGAAATCTGAAGACTAACTGGACATTTGATGACATTAAAGAATTTTTTTTTTTTTGGTGTAATAATGGTATTGTGGTTATACTTTTTAGAAAAAATCCTTATTTTTAAATGATATATTATGAAATATTCATGGATAAAGTGGTATAATCTCTGTGATTTATTTTAGCAGTGGGAGATGTGGGTGGGGTATAGATGAAAAAACAATGGCCATGTGTTGACAATTGTTGAAGCTAATGAAGAGTGTATGGCGGTTCCTTATACTATTCTCTGTACTTTTGTATATGTTCAAAAAATTTTGTAATAGAAAGTTTAAAAGGATCCAGTAACTAAAACATTCCTCTGCAGATGCAATTAAAAAAAAAAAAACCCAACCTCATTGCCGTGAAGTTGATTCCAACTCATAGTGACCCTATAGGAGAAAGTCGAAATACTGCATAGGGTTTCCAAGGAGCAAATGGTGGATTTGAACTGCCAACCTTTTGGTTAGCAACCATACCTCTTAACCGCTGCATGACCAGGGCTCCACAGATGCAATAAAAACTCTAATACCAAGATAGAAGCACATCCTAGGAAAATAGGATATCAAGTGCAATTTATTCTATAGGATTGTAGTGTTCCTGGTTGGTTTAACACTATGTTTTGTATTGATTGATATTCTGAATCCAACTTCTTCTCTCCTTTCCCTCCAAAACTTCAAAAATCTGGTAATTCTATTAAAACGTAGACATTGATGACTGGAGGGTGGGAAGAAATGTGTTTACTAGGAAAGTGGTAGGTGTATCTCTTAGTTTGGGGGACTCCCCACTTTATCCTTGCCACTGTAAAGAGGAATGTAGTGAGCCAGGCTGGAGATGATTTGTGTGAATGCTAGGAGAATGCAAGATCCCCGTAAGTGCCCAGTGTAGTCAAGCATATGTTCCAGGGCTACCGTTTGAAATATCTGGGAGCAGCATCCGCGTAGCATGTTGGTAACTCCTTGCCAGGATTGGAAGAAGGAAATAACTTGCTCTTAAAGGATCAGGGTTAGAGGAACCTGAGAACAAAAGTACTGGCCCCATCTAGGGAGATATTTGCCATCCAAATCAGGAAGTTCAAGACATGACAAATCCAATTCTAATCCTGACTAAAAAACTAAAGGATGAAAACCAAGCTGGGCCTGACAGGACTAAGAGAGAGGAGTCTCAGAGCTCACTGATAACTGGTCTGTTATACACAAGATGGCCCACCTCTAAGAGAGAATTGGAATGGAGCACACTGGGGAACTGTTATGGATTTAATTGTGTCCCCAACAAAAGATATGTTGAAATTCTAACTTCTGGTACCTTTGAATATGACCTTGTTTGAAAATAGGGTCATTGACAATGTTATCAGTTAACATGAGGTCATATCAGAGTACGGTGGGCTCTAATCCTATTTGAGTGCTGTCCTTATAAAGAGAAGAGCAGACACAGAGAGACAGAGGAAGGATGCCATGTGACCTTACAGCTGCAAGTTAAGGAGCACCTGGAGCGACCAGAAGCTACGAGAGAGACATAGAAAAGATTCTCCCTCAAAGCCTCAGAAGGAAATCAACACCACCAACACTGTGATCTTGCCCTAAGCCTACAGAACTATGAGAGGATAAATATTTGTCATTTAAACCTACACGTCAAAATAAAGAAGAAAAACACAAAGTCTCAGTAAACACAAAATTTACAAAAACAAAAGAAATGAAAAAATATCTCAAACAAAAGGACAGCACAGGAGAGTAAGAGGAACAAAGAAAACGTCAGCATCACAAAGAAGAAAAGCACTACAAAATGACAGCAATAAACTCACACCTATCAATAATTACACTGAATGTAAATGGCCTAAATGCACACGTAAAGGGACAGAGAGTGACAGAATGGACAAAAAAACAGGAACCATCAATATGCTGTCTACAAGAGACACACCTTAGAAACAAAGATGTAGATTTATTAAAAATCAAAGAGTGGAAAAAAATGTATCATGGGAACAGTTACCAAAAAAAAAGCAGGAGTGGCAACACTAATCTCAGATAAAATAGTCTTTAAAATAAAATCCAGTATTAAAGACAAAGAAGGGCATTATATATAATGATTAAAGGGACAGTCCATCATAAAGACATATCCATAACAAATATCTATGCACCCAATGACAGGGCTTCAAAATATATAAAACAAACTCTAACAGCACTGAAAAGAGAAATTGACAGTTCCACAGTAATAGTAGGAGACTTCAACACACCATTCTCGGTAAAGGACAGAGCATCTAGAAAGGAATTCAACAAAGATACAGAAGATCTAGAGGACACAATCAGCCAGCTTGACCTCATAGACATATATAGAACACTCCAACCAGCAGCTGCAAAATACACACACTTTTCCAATGCACATGAAATGTTCTCCAAAACAGACCATATCTTAGGCCACAAAGCAACCCTCAAAAAAATCCCAAACATTGAGATATACAAAGTACCTTCTCTGACCACAACACCATTAAAGCAGAAATTAACAAGAAAAAAAAAAAAACAATTACATGGAAACTGAATAACACCCTGTTGAAAAACCACTGGGTATTAGAAGAAATCAAAGATGGAATAAAAAATTTCCTGGAATCAAATGAGAATGAAAACACATCATACCAAATCTTTTGGGACACAGCAAAGGCACTGCTCAGAGGTCAATTTATAGCAATAGATGCACACACCAAAAAAAAAAGAAAAGGTCAAAATCAAGACATTAGCTATACAACACGAACAAATAGAAAGAGAATAGTGAAAGAGGCCCACAGCCACCAGAAGAAACAAAACAAAAAAGACCAGAGCAGAAATATATGAAATAGAGGATAGAAAAACAGTAGAAAGAATCAACAAAACCAAAAGTTGGTTGTTTCAAAGGTTCAACAAAATCAACAAACCACTGACCAAAGTGACAAAAGAAAAACAGGAGAGGACACAAATGACCCAAATAAGAAATGAAATGCGGGTATTACAACAAACCCAAATGAAATAAAGAGGGTCATAGCAGAGTATTATGAAAAACTAAACTCCAGCAAATTTGAAAACCTAGAGGAAATGGACAAATTTCTAGAAACACACTACCTACCCAAGCTAACACAAAAGGATGTTGATAATCTGAACAGACTCATAACAAGAGAAGAGATTGAAAAGGTAATAAAAAAAACTACCAACAACAACAAAAAAAGCCATGATCCAGATGGCTTCACTGGAGAATTCTATCAAACATTCAGAGAAGAGCTTACACCATACTACTCCAAATATTTCAGAACATTGAAAAAGAAGGGATGCTTCCAAATTCATTCTATGAAGCTGCATAACCCTGACACCAAAGCCAGGCAAAGACACCACAAAAAAAGAGAATTACAGATCAATATCTCTCATGAATATAGATGCAAAAAATTTCGACAAAATAGCCAATATCATATAAAAAAAAAAAAACCATAATAATACCAGGTATACAAGGATGGTTCAACATTAGAAAATCAATCAACATAATCGACCACTTAAGTAAAAGAAAATTTTAAAAAATCACATGCTCATCTTAATCGACACAGAAAAGGCATTTGACAAAGTCCAATGCTCATTCCTGATAAAAACTCTCAATAAAATAGGCAAAGAAGGGAAATTCCTCAGCGTAATGAAGGGCGTCTATGCAAAATCAACAGCTAACATCCATTCTTAATGGAGAGGGGAACAAGACAAGGATGCCCTTTATCACCACTCCTATTTAATATTGTGCTGGAAGTCTTAGCTAGAGCAATAAGGCAAGAAAAAGAAATAAAGGGCATCCAAATTGGTAAGGAAGAAATAAAATTACCTGTATTTGCAGATGATGTGATCTTAGACACAGAAAACCCTAAAGAATCCATGAGAAAACTACTGGAACTAATAGGAGAGTTCAGCAACATATCAGGATACAAGATAAACATACAAAAATCAGTTGGATCCCTATACACCAATAAAGAGAATGATGAAAAGGAAATCAGGAAAACAATGTCATTTATAATAGCCCCTAAAAAAATAAAATACTTAGGAATAAATGTAAGCAGGAATATAAAACACCTATACAAAGAAAATTACAAAACACTACTTCCAGAAACCAAAAGAGATCTACATAAAGGGAAAAACATGCCATGCTCAAGGATAGGTAGACTCAACATTGTGAAAATGACAGTTCTACCCAAAGCAATTTACGAATACAAAGCAATCCTGATTCAAATACCAACAACATTCTTTACAGAAATGGAAAAATTAATCATTAACTTTATATGGAAAGGGAAGAGACCCTGGATAAGTATAGCACTATTGAAGAAGAAGAATAAAGTAGAAGGGCTTGCACTACCTGACCTCAGAATCTACCACACAGCTATGGTAGTCAAAACAGCCTGGTACTGGTACAACGACAAATACATTGACCAATGGAACAGAATTGAGAACCCAGATGTAAACCCGTTCACCTATGGTCACCTGATCTTCAACAAGGGCCCAAAGTCCATCAAGTGGGGAAAAGACAGTCTTTTTAACAAATGGTGCTGGCAAAACTGGATGTTCATCTGCAAAAAAAAAAAAAAAAAGAAACAGGACCCATACTTCACACTATACACAAAAACTAATTCAAAATGGATCAAAGACCTAAACATAAAACCAAAAACTATAAAGATCATACAAGGAAAAATAGGATCAACTCTAGAGCTCTTAATACGTGGCATTAACAGGATATAAACCATATGATACAATACACAATTTCCAGAAGATAAACTAGATAAGTGGGATCTTTTAAAAATTAAACACTTATGCTCATCAAAAGACTTCATCAAAAGAGTAAAAAGAGAAACTACAGATTGGGAAAAAATTTTGGGCTATTACGAACCTGACAAAGAATTAACCTCTAAAATATATAGGAAAATCCAACACATCTACAAGAAAAAGACAAATAATCCAATTTAAAAATGGCCAAAGGAAATGAACAGACACTTCACCAATGAAGACATTTAAGTGACTAACAGACACGTGAGGAAATGCTCATGACCACTAGCCATTAGAGAAATGCAAAGCAAAACCACAATGAGATACCATCTCACCCTGGCATTACTGACACAAATAAAAAAAACAGAAAATAACAAATGTTAGAGAGGCTGTGGGGAGATTGTAACGCCTATGTATTGCTGTGGGAATGCAAAACGGTACAACCA
The DNA here is from genome assembly GCF_024166365.1 of Elephas maximus indicus. NCBI lineage: Eukaryota > Metazoa > Chordata > Mammalia > Proboscidea > Elephantidae > Elephas > Elephas maximus. The sequence continues at coordinate 127,589,482 of NC_064822.1, forward strand.
TTTTGGAAAATGATATGGTGCTTCCTTAGAAAGCTAGAAAAAGAATACCATATGGTGATCCAGCAATCCCACTCCTAAGAACATATCCTAGAGAATAAGAGCCATCACATGAATAGACATGTGCACACACATGTTCACTGCAGCATTGTTCACAATAGCAAAAAGATGGAAACAACCTACATGCTCGTCAACAGATGAATGGATAAACAAACTATGGTACATACACATAATGGAGTACGATAAAGAACAATGCTGAATCTGCAAAGCATCTCACAACATGGATGAATCTGGAGGGTATTACGCTGAGTGAAATAAGTCAACCACAAAAGGATAAATATTGTATAAGAACACTACTGTAAAAACTCATGAAAAGGCTTATACACAAAAAGAAAAGTTTTTGATGGTTACAAGGGGGGGAGGGGTGGGGAAGGAGAAATACTAAATAGACAATTGTGAAGGGTAAGACAATACACAATACTGGGGAAGCCAGCACAACTTGTACATGGCAAGGTCATGGAAGCTCCATACTTACCTCCAAAATCCCTGAGGGACCAAATTACTAGGCTGAGGGCTGTGGGGACAATGGTCTCAGGGAACATCTAGCTCAATTGGCATAATGTAGTTTACGAAGAAAATGTTCTACATTCTACTTTGGTGGATAGCATCTGGGGTCTTAAAATCCTGTGAGCAGACATCTGAGATAGTCCACTGGTCTCACCCCTTTGGCAGCAAGGAAGAATGAAGAAAACTAAAGACACAAGAGAAAGATTAGTCCAAAGGATTAATAGACCATAACTACCTACCATGGCCTCCACCAGACTGAGTCCAGTACAACTAGGTGGTGCCTGGGTACCACCACTGACCTTTCTGAAGGGATCACAATAGAGGTCCTGGACAGAGCTGGAGAAAAATGTAGAATAAAATTCTAACTCACAAGAAAGACCAGACTTATTGGCCTGAAAGAGACAGGAGAAACCCTGAGAGTATGGCCCCCAGACACACTTTCAGCTCAGTAATAAAGTCACTTGTAAAGTTCACCATTCAACCAAAGATTGGACAAGCCCATAAAACAAAACAAGACTAAAGGGGCACACCAGGCCAGGGGCAAAGCCTAGAAAGCAGGAGGGAACAGGACAGCTGGTAATAACCCAAAGTCGAGAAGGGAGAGTGTTGACATGTTGTGGAGTTGTTAACCAATGTCATAAAACAATATGTGTATAACTGTTTAATGAGAAGCTAGTTTGTTCTGTAAACCTTCATCTAAAGTTGAATTAAAAAATTGTGGTTTAATGCCACTTTGCCATATTTTGTTATAATAGCTCTAGGAAATTAACAGAGGAACATACACATTGGAGGGGAAGTTGAGGCAATGAAGAAGATGTGGCCCATTGATTACTCCTAGGAGCATGATGTCACATGTAAACACACTATCCAGGAAGTAGATGTCATTCAGTCATGGTGAAGATAGAATTTGAACCCATGTCTGAGTTCAAGGCCTGTTGTGTTTCCATTGCACATTCTGCCTTCTAGCTCATTGAACTTACTGTGCATCTGGGAGAGTCCTTTAACAAGGAGCTTTGTTCTATTCACTTGATGTTTTTCTCATCCTGGCTTCCCTCCCAACCCTTGGTTAAATTCCAGTCCCTTGCTTAGGCAGCAGTAGAGGACAGCGAATATGACATGCACAGAGGGAGAAGGAAGGGGTCAATGGAAAAGCCTTGGACTCTGGATCAGACACACCGGGGTTGAATCCTGGTTTTCTTTCTTCCCAGGTTGCTAGCTCCTGGCAAGCTTCCTGATCTTTCAGAGTGTTTGTTTCAAATGAAGGGAGTGTTAATTATCTTGAAGTATTGTAGTGAGAATGAAATAAAAAAGGGTCCATAAAATATAGTATTCAACCAACCAAGACCAACCCCCCCCACCCCCTAGTTTTTAAACTAGTTTTGGCCATTGGGGTCCTGGAATAAATGGAAAAAAGACAGACTGGAAGATTGCTGAATCTTCGGAGGTTTTATTATCATGTGGCATCCCTTCACCAAGAAATTCAGGTACTGAACCTGTCCAAACTTGGTTGGTAAAGAGTTGTTTTCACGAAAATTTTATGAGTTAAAAATTATAATCCTTTGCCTAGCTTCTTTCCAGTAGCAGCTCCATCCTGTCATCACAGAAGTTGTTGTTCTTAGGTGCTGTGAGTCAGTTCGGACTAATAGCAACCTCATGCACAACAGAATGAAACACTGCCCGGTCCTGAGCCATCCACACGGTTGTTGCTATGCTCTAGCCCATTATTGCAGCTGCTGTGTCAATCCACCTTGTTGAGGGTCTTCCTCTTTTTCGCTGACCCTCTACTTTACCAATCATGACGTCCTTCTCTAGGGACCAATACCTCCTGATAACATGTCCAAAATCTGTGAGATGTAGACAAATCCATGCTTCTAACGAGCATTCTAGTTGTACTTCTTCTAGGACAGATTTGGTTGTTCTTTTGGCAGTCCGTGGTATGTTCAATATTCTTTGCCAACACCACAATTCAAATGTATCAATTCTTCTTAGGTCTTCCTTATAAGTTGTCCGGCTTTCCCATGCATATAAGGTGATTGAAAACACCATGGCTTGAGTTAGGCGCACCTTAGTCCTCGAGGTGACATCTTTGCTCTTCAACACTTTAAAGAGGTTTTTTGCAGCTGATTTGCCCAATGGCAATGTGTCTTTTGATTTCCTGACTACTGCTTCCATGCGTGCTCATTGCGGATCCAAGTAAAATGAAATCTTTGACAACCTCAGTCTTTTCTCTGTTTATCAAGATGTTGCTTATTTGTCCAGTTGTGAGGATTTTTGTTTTCTTTATATTGAGGTGTAATTCATACTGAAGGCTGTGGTCTTTTTTTTTTTTAATTGTGCTTTTTTTTTAAGTGAGAGTTTACAAATCAAGTCAGTCTCTCATACAAAAACTTATACACACCTTGCCATATACATCTAGCTGCTCTCGCTCTAATGAGACAGCATACTCCTCCTCTCCACCCTGTATTCCCCATGTCCATTCAACCAGCTCCTGTCCCCTTCTGCCATCTCATTTCACCTCCAGACAGGAGTTGTCCACATAGTCTCATGTGTCTACTTGAGCCAAGAAGCTCACTCCTCACCTGTGTCATTTTCTGTCTTATAGTCCAGTCCAATTCTTGTCTGAAAAGCTGGCTTTGGGAATGGTTCCAGTCTTGGGCAAACAAAAGGTCTGGGGGCCATGACCTCAGGGGTCCCTCTAGTCTCAGTCAGAACATTAAGTCTGGTCTTTTTATGAGAATTTGTGATCTGCATCCCACTGTTCTCCTGCTTCTTCTGGGATTCTCTGTGTTGTTCCCTGTCAGGGCAGTCATTGGTGGTAGCTGGACACCATCTAGTTCTTCCGGTCTCAGGCTGATACAGTCTCCAGTTTATGTGGCCTTTTCTGTCTCTTGGGCTCGTCTTTATCTTATGTCTTTGGTGTTCTTTATTCTCTTTTGCTCCAGGTGAGTTGAGACCAGTTGATACATCTTAGATGTCCAGTTGCTAGCATTTAAGACCCCAGATGCCACTCACCAAAGTGGGATGCAGAACATTTTCTTAATCCACCTCCCTTTCTTAATACATTTTGTTATTCCAATTGACCTAGGTATCCCCTGAAACTATGGTCCCCAAACCCCTGTCCCTGCTACTCCGGCCTTGGAAGTGTTCAGCTGTATTCAGGAACTTCTTTGCTTTTGGTTTAGTCCAGTTGTGCTGACCTCTCCTGTATTGTGTGTTGTCTTTCCCTTCACCTAAAATAGTTCTTATCTACTATCTAATTAGTGAATACTCCTCTCCCTCCCTTCCCACCCTCATAACAATTGAAGAATATTTTCTTCTGTGTTTAAACTTTTTCCTGAGTTCTTATAATAGTGGTCTCATATAATATTCGTTCTTTTGCAACTGACTAATTTCACTCAGCATAATGCCTTCCATATTCTTCCATGTTATGAGATGTTTCGTGGATTCATCATTGTTCTTAATCATTGCGTAGTATCCCATTATATGAATATGCCATTATTTATCCATTCAACCATTGATGGGAACCTTGGTTGCTTCCATTGTTTTGCTATTGTAAACAGTGCTGCAATGAACATGGGTGTGCATATATCTGTTTGTGTGAAGGCTTTTATTTCTCCAGGATATATTCCAAGGAGTGGAATTGCTGGATCTTACGGTATTTCTATTTCTAGCTTTTTAAGGAATCGCCAAATGGATTTCCAAATTTTACATTCCCACCAGCTGTGTACAAGTGTGCCAGTCTCTCTACAACCTCTCCAACATTTATTATTTTGTGTTTTTTGGATTAATGCTGGCCTCATTGGGGTGAAATGGTATCTCATTGTAGTTTTGATTTGCATTTCTCTAATGACTAATGATCACGAGCTTTTCCTCGTGTATCTGCTAGCCACCTGAATGTCTTCTTTGGTGAAGTGCCTATTCATACCTGTTGCCTATTTTTTAATTGGGTTATTTGTCTTTTTGTCATTGAGTTTTTGCAGTATCATATAGATTTTAGAGATGAGACATTAATCAGATACGTCATAGCTAAAAACTTTTTCCCAGTCTGTAGGTAATCTTTTTACTCTTTTGGTGAAATCTTTGGATGACCATAACTGTTTGATTTTTAGGAGCTTCCAGTTATCTAGTTTCTCTCCTGGTGTTTGTGCATCGTTAGTAATGTTTCGCATACTTTTATGCCATGTATTAGGGCTCCTAGCATTGTCCCTATTTTTTCTTCCATGATCTTTATGCTTTCAGATTTTATATTTAGGCCTTTGATCCAATTTGAGTTAGTTTTTGTGCATGGTGTGAGGTATGGGTCTTGATTCATTTTTTGCAGACGGATATCCAGTTATGCCAGCACCATTTGTTAAAGAGATGGCCTTTTCCCCATTTAACAGACTTTGGGCCTTTGTCAAATATCAACTGCTCATATGTGGATGGATTTATGTCTGGATTCTCAATTCTGTTCCATTGGTCTATGTATCTGTTGTAGTACCAGTACCAAGCTGTTTTGACTACTGTGGTGGTATAATATGTTCTAAAGTCAGGTAGTGTGAGGCCTCCCACTTTGTTTTGCTTTACTTGTCCAGGGCTTCTTCCCTTCCATATGAAGTTGGTGATTTGTTTCTCTGTCTCATTAAAAAATGTCATTGGTATTTGAATCAGGATTGCATTGTATCTATAGATCACTTTGGGTAGAATAGACATTTTTACAATGCTGAGTCTTCCTATCCATGAGCAAGGTATGTTTTTCCGCTTATGTAGGTCTCTTTTGGTTTCTTGTAGTAGGGTCTTGTAGTTTTCTTTGTACATTGTTTATGTCTCTGGTTAGATTTATTCCTAAGTATTTTATCTTCTTGGGGGCTGGTGTAAATGGTATTGATTTGGTGATTTCCTCTTTGACATTCTCTTTGTTGGTGAAGGCTGTGGTCTTTGATTTTCATCCATAAGTACTTCAAGTCCTCTTCACTTTTCAGCAAGGAAGGTTGTGTCATCTGCATAATGCAGGTTGTTAAAGAGTCTTCCTCCAATCCTCATGCCCTGTTCTTCTTCATATAGTCCACCTCCCCAGAATATTAGGTTAGCATACAGATTGAATAGGTATGGTGAAAAGATACAACCCTGGCACACACCTTTCCTGACTTTAAACCATGCAATATCACCTCGTTCTGTTCACATGACTGCCTCTTGATCCATGTATATTTTCCTCATGAGCACAGTGTTATCCATAAATTTGTTATGATCCACACAGTGGAATGCCTTCGCATAGTCAATAAAACACAGGTAAACAGCTTTCTGGTATTCTTTGCTTTCAGCCAGGATTCATCTGATATAAGCAATGATATCCCTGGTTCCACATCCTTTTCTAAATCTGGCTTGAATTTCTGGCAATTCTGTGCCTGTATACTGCTGTAGCTACCTTTGAATGATCTTCAGCAAAATTTTGCTGGCATGTGATATTAATGATATTGTTCCATAATTTCCTCATTCTGTTGGGTTGCCTTTCTTTGGAACAGGCATAGATATAGATCTCTATCAGTCAGTTGGCCAAGTAGCTGTCTTCCAAATTTCTTTGCATAGAAGTACTTCATAGAAATAAAAGAGCTGAAAAGGAGTTTCTTGCTGTTGCCATCTTGTCTGAAGGACTGGCTTCTTTTACTCTTCTGTGATTTTCAACACTACCAATAAATAAGGCTTTCAAAAAAAAATTGACATAAGCGATCCATATCATAATGGTTGATTTCTTTGGGTTGGGGCAAGAGTATCATTCTAAAGCAATTAGGAATAGAAATAGAAAGAACAATTGGACAATATTTGCCATTCACAGCTAATATTTGGTATGGCGAGACAGTATCAGATAAATGGGGGAAGACAACAAACTGGAAAATTTTTAGCTTGTCTATCTTAAATATCAGGGCCTTATAATTTTTAATATTATTCCTCAATATGCAGATATTACTCACTAAATGTTAATTCCTTTCTTTTTTCCATACTATTCTATACCAAGTGTGTTGGATATGGTCAACTCCTTTGCTGATGGTTTTATGAATTAATGAAAATTAAACTTGTAAATAATACATTTCATTTTTCTATTTAAGAAAAAGCCTTAGTTTTCACTAAAATAGTTTCTAGAATTGCTGATGGAGTCATGGGCTTTTATGCTTTATTTTTGAAAGAATTACCTCACAAATGTTTAATAGAACAGATTTACGTTATTAAATTTAATTTTAAATGTCTTACTGGATTACTTGTTGACAACTCTAAACTTTTGTCGATATTTAAAAAAAAAATCATGAACAGAAAAAATAGAGAATTTAAGGAACAGGTAAAGTGAATGTTCAAACCAGTAGCCCCCTTTAACTTTTTTCAAACACTCTGATCAATAGTCATCCTATCAGGAATGACTCTCCTGGAGAATGCTCTAGTTTTGTTCATTTCAAGCTAAGTTGCTGAAGTCATTTCCATTGTCTGTGCTGTCTCCACTTTATAAATACTCTTGGGTTACCAAAAGACCATTTCACCAAAGCACCACTCCCTAACATTTATCTTCTTAAGCCATTTTTAGGGACAAACAATTAAAACTTTTCTTTTTCCTAGACTCATAGGATTTATTGAAAAACTTTTATTATGATTAGATTAGGTGGGTTAGCACCACTGTTCTTTAAATGGTGATAAAGCCTTATTAAAAAAAAAAAATCCAAACCCATTGCTGTAGAGTCAATTCTCACTCACAGCGACCCTATAGGACAGAGTAGAACTGCCCCATCGAGTTTCCAAGGAGGCCTGGTGGATTTGAACTGCTGACCTTTTTGTTAGCAGCCTTAGCACTTCACTAGGCCACCAAGGTTTCCAAAACCTTATAGGATATAGTTTTTCACTGTCTCCATGACTCTAAAATATCCAGATTAAGAAACCAGTATCTGGACCTTTTGTTTTCCCTACACAAAACACCAGGCAAAGATAACATCTGGAATACTGAATTTTTTCTCACTTCTTACCTAGTAGTTTGTGCCTTTAAGCAGAGCTTTAGCTAATAAACATAATTAAAAACTAGACTGGAAGATTATGCAAGTTTGCTTGAATTCTGGGCAATGTCCCAAGATTGAAATGAATTGTTCTCAGAGATGTAGGGAGTGGATATCTGCAATCACCCCTTTAAAAGCCGCAGGAGGCTTGGAACTATGAAATGGTGAAATGTCAAATGGAAGGAAATTAAAGGTTTCAAATCCTGAGCTTGACTTTAGAAAAAAAGGTTGCCTTGAGTAACCACCATAGGAGAAACCACAACCACAGTAGACTATGGTGAAAAAGGTCATTAGAGTACAAAAGCCTAAAAAGATTCCCAAACAGTAGAATGCTGAAATAAGAACAAAGCAGGACAAACAGGTCCTTGTTTGAGTGCTACTGGTTACTGGTCACTTGATTTTTCTAAAAGCCACTGAGCCAGTATAGTGTAGTGGTTTAGCATCTGGGCTTTGAAGCTAGACTGTCTAGGCTCATAGTGCTGGCTCTATCACTTACCACTGTGCCAACTTGGGAATCTCAACCTTCCTAAACCTCATCTGTAAAATGGGGCTGATAATAATAATACTGGATTCTCAGTGTTGTTGTGAGGAGTCAATGAGTAAGCCACAGTAAATGCTCAATTATAGAGCTACTATTATTACTCTCACGGGTTGTTCTGAGAAACATCTGAGATGAAAAATGTGATCATACTTTGGAGACTACAAATGACCATACAAATTCATCGTATTATTATTTGCTTAGTTCTGATTTAGACCTGTTTCAGCAGCCCATCAGAGGTGTGAATGAATGAGCACTCCTTCTATGTCTTCATAGGTACTTGTAACATGTGTTTTCAGAAATTTAGAAGTGCAAGTTATTTCTTCTTCATGTGTTTCTCAGCAGGTAGAAGGCTGGTAACCACATCCCCAGCCTGAATGATTGCCTATTATTTTAATAAAACATAGGTCCATTCCTTGCCTTTGGAATTGAGAAAGGAATAAGAAAGTCATACTGCTTACTTCTTCCTTATTCTGTCTCAAACCCTATCTCTTCTAGTTTTCTGGCCAGGAGATTAGTGTCATGGATTGAACTATGCCCCCAAAGAATCTGTGTATCAACTTGGTTAGGCCATGTGTGGTTGACCTCCATTTTGTGATTGTAATTCTATATTGAGAAGATTAGGGTGGGATTGTAACACCACTCTTACTCAAGTCACCTCCCTGATCCAAGGTAAAGGGAGCTCCTCTGCAGTATGGCCTGCACCACCTTTTATCTCTTAAGAGATAAAAGAAAAGGGAAGCAAGCAGAGAGTTGGGGACCTCCTACCACCAAGAAAGAAGCACCAGGAGTAGAGCACATCCTTTGGACCCGGGGTCCCTGTGCCTGAGAAGCTCCTTGACTAGGGGAAATCTTCATCCAGAGCCGACAGAGGGAAAGCCTTCCCCTGGAGCAGATGCCCTGAATTTGGACTTGTAACCTACTAGACTGTGAGAAAATAAATTTCTCTTTGTTAAAGCCACCCACTTGTGGTATTTCTGTTATGGCAGCACTAGATGACTAACACAATTAGTCAACTTTTGAGTCATTCCATAAATTCATGGCTCTGTTTCTAACAGGCCAGGGTTTACAAGGACCAGCTTTCCATCTGTGGAGATTGAACTCAGTGTGCGGAGAATCAGACAATTAATTGGGGTGGGTTAACTTGAAATGAATTGGATTCTGCTACTTAGCAAATATTCTTGGTCCTATAAACAAAAACAATAGCAAAAAAAGCCATTGCTGTCAACTCCAACTCATAGTGACCCTATAGGATAGAGTAGAACTGCCCCATAGGGGTTCCAAGGAGCAGCTGGTAGATTTCAAGTACTGTCATTCTGGTTAGGAGCAGAGCTCTTAACCACTGCTCCACCAGCTCCTATAGACCAGTCTTGGTCCTGTAGACCTGTCTAGTCTTTGGCTGAAGGGTGAACCTCAGCAGTGACGTCAGTACTGAGTTAAAAGGGTGTCTGGGGGCCGTACTCTTGGAGTTTCCCCAGTCTCTGTCAGACCAGCAAGCCTGTGGGGTTTTTTTTTTTTTTTTTTTGCATATGTGAATTTGCATTTTGTTCTACATTTTTTTCCTGCTCTGTCTAGGGCCATCTATTGTGATCCCTGCCAGAGGAGAGAGTGGTGGTAACCGGGCACCATCCAGTTTTTCTGAGCTTAGTCTGGTGGAAGTTGTAGTAGTTGTGGTCCATTAGTCCTTTGGGCTAATTCTTCCCTTGTGTCTTTGGTCTTCTTCATTCTCCTTTGCTCTAGCCAGGACAGGACCAATAGATGTATCTTAGATGGCTGCTCACAGGCTTTTAAGCTGCTGCTCACCATAGTCAGATGTAGAACATTTTCCTTATAGACTATGCTATGCCAATTGAGCTTGATGTTCCCCGAGATGTGAACATAGTTCAATTTTCATAGTTTCATAGTTTAATTATGTGTACAAGGCTACTGGGCATACTAGCCCAAAAGCAAAGATGAGAAGGCAGGAAGGGACAGGAAAACTGGACAAATGGAAACAGGGAAACTGGCGTGGAGAAGAGGGAAGTGTTGATATATCAAGGGGTTAGCAGCCCATGTCACAAAACAATTTGTGTACTAACTGTTCAATGAGAAACTAATTTGCTCTGTAAACTTTCACCTAAATCACAATTTAAAAAATAAAAAGAAATATTCTTGCTAGGAAATAATAATTAAACATTGCTACTTATTTTTTATTTATTTATTTTTTTACTTGGTGTGGCAGTATAGAACAGAGTCAAGAAACTGCTTATAATCTGGGAAGATGCTTTGAGTTCCTTTATAAAAGGTAGTATCAGAATCTGAGAGTTTTGTCCTCTATAACAATTCTGTCAGAAGGCAGACTTTCCCCCAAGGTCTAGTGGTATCACTAGCTTACAACACAGAAAAGAAAGCATTAGAAACCAGATTTCTGGATAACATGACATGGAGTTATATACAGTTAGTAAAATACATACTATTTTGTGAAAAATAGCCCTGGAATCCAAGCTCCAGCTTCAAAGGAGAGGAAGCCAACAATCAATAGGATTTCATGGAATGGATTCTGAAAATTGTGGGAAGATTTCTTTTATTTTAAGATGGATTACTTGCATATATATACTATCATTGACATCAGTAAACATTTGTTATTACTCGGTCAACAACAACAAAATTACTTTTATCATTTTCCCTGTAAAACGTCCATTCTCTTGCAATCTTTAAGGGAGTCTCAGCAAAGTAGCATTTTGGTCAATCTAGTCCTCAAAGAAAATGTGAAGCTGACCTCATGAATTTTCTTGCCACAAAAAAATAAAAATAAAAATAAAAAAACACTGTCCAGCAGTACACATTCTTCTCAGCCCTTGGGCTAAATCACAGCAAAAATAGCCTATAGCCTATACAGCTCTTCCTCCTATAGTACTTTAAAAGGGAAAGGATGAGGAGAAGGGGAAATGCCAGGTAGGGTTGGTATGAACTCTGCATTCTGCTTTTTTATCATTCCCCCTAGCACCAAGTCACAGGTGAGGATATGGAGGTGGATAAAACCTATTGATTGGAACGTATTTGTACCTGTTTGTGAAGCACTAAGAAAAGTACATTTGATTATGAATTGTAGTAATTAACAGCAAGCAGTACAGTTGTTAATGTTACCTCTATCCCAGGCAGAGGTCAACACTGCGTCATGAAAGAGTGACTCAGCATTACAAAATTATGAAGTGTTGCCTGTGCAGTTAAATTTGGCCCTCTCTGAAGTAATCAAACCAAAGTGCCATACAGGGAAGCAAGTCTAGAGAGTAATTGGACAGTATATTGCAGTGATTAATATTATTTTATATAATATTGGTGGTGGAAACTACTAATTATTGACCAAAATTCATTCTCCTCTACTTCTGGGCATATGCTCCCCCCTCCACCTCATACCCCAAGACTGCACCTCCCAAACTCATTTGAGCCTAGATATGATTATGGGATTCTCAAAAAAGGAAGGTAAATGGAAGTAATGAGTAAGACTCCTGCATCATTTACCTAAAATGAAATTGATACCCTGGACTTGGTCTCTCTTACACTTCTCAGTGTGTGGGGGGCCCATCTTTGACCATGCAAATAAGGAGAGGGCTCTCTCTAAGGAATTGCCAGGGCAACAAAATGGGGAAAATGTGAACACCTGAATGCCCACATAGAGCAGAGCCACCTCTCATCCTGGACTGCTCACTTCAGAACTACAAAGTGTGAAGGAAGTGAACTCCTATTGTCTCTAATCCTCTGTATGTTTGCATCTTTTTAAAAATATCTTAGACATTACCTAACACAACATATTATTGTGCAACATATCTTTCCACATAATATGATATTATGTAGTATTTCTTTCTATAGCTCATAACAAATTACCACAATTTAGTGGCTTAAAACAACACAGATTTATTATCTCAAAATTCTGTAGGTCAGACTCAGGTGGGTTCTGTGATCAGTCTCTACAGGCTGAAATCAAAGTGTCAGCAGGGGCTGCAATCTCATCTAAGGTCCAGGATCCTCTTCAAAGCTCATGTTATTGTTGGCAGAGTTCATTTCTGTGCTACTATGTGACTGAGGTCCCTGTTTTGTTGCAAGCTGTTGGCTAAGGACCACTCTCAGTTCCTAGAGGCCATCTCCAGTTCCTTTCCACGTGGCCCAGAAGGCAAGCCTTTGCTCAGCTGCTTCCAGTGGAGTTCAGTTACATAGTTAGTGGGCAGGGTAAATATTTAAAGCTTTCCTTCTTTTGGTAAAGAAGAAAAAAATATTCCCATCCTGATGACGACTTCTTTGCCTGAAGCTGGGGAGGAGAAAGAACTCTTTTTTTTTTTTTATTAACTTTTATTGAGCTTCAAGGGAACGTTTACAAATCAAGTCAGACTGTCACATTTAAGTTTATATACACCTTACTCCGTACTCCCACTTGCTCTCCCCCTAATGAGGCAGCCCTTCCAGTCTCTCCTTTCGTGACAATTTTGCCAGCTTCCAACTCTCTCTATCCTCCCATCCCCCCTCCAGACAGGAGATGCCAACACAGTCTCAAGTGTCCACCTGATATAATTAGCTCTTCATCAGCATCTGTCTCTACCCACTGCCCAGTCCCTTTCATGTCTGATGAGTTGTCTTCGGGAATGGTTCCTGTCCTGGGCCAACAGAAGGTTTGGGGACCAAGACCGCCGGGATTCCTCTAGTCTCAGTCAGACCATTAAGTATGGTCTTTTTGTGTGAATTTGGGGTCTGCATCCCACTGATCTCCTGCTCCCTCAGGGGTTCTCTGTTGTACTCCGTGTCAGGGCAGTCATCGATGGTGGCCGGGCACCAAGTAGTTCTCCTGGTCTCAGGATGATATAGGTCTCTGGTTGATGTGGCCCTTTCTGTCTCTTGGGCTCTTAGTTATCGTGTGACCTTGGTGTTCTTCATTCTCCTTTGATTCAGGTGGGTTGAGACCAATTGATGCATCTTAGATGGCCACTTGTTAGCATTTAAGACCCCAGATGCCACATTTCAAAGTGGGATGCAGAATGCTTTCATAATAGAATTATTTTGCCAATTGACTTAGAAGTCCCCTTAAACCATGGTCCCCAAACCCCCGCCCTTGCTCTGCTGACCTTAGAAAGAACTCTTTGACACCACCATCTTTTTGGTAACACTTCAGCAAGCTTGCTGGTCTTCAACTTACTCCAAGCCCCCCCTCCTCCCCTCCTCTCCTACTCTCTCTTCCTCCTTCTCCTCTCCTCCCCTCCTCTCCCTCCCCCTCTACTCTCGTCTCCTTCTCTTCTTCCCTCCCCTCCCCTCCCCTCCTCTCTTCCTTTTTTTCCTTTCTTCTCTTCTCTCTATCCTGTAGCCAGGGACAAGGTATGTTAAATCGTCGGATGAAATATACACCCTTGACCCTGCTTGCCCTCTCAGAACGAGAAGATAAGTGCCCTGATGTAGTAATGATGCTGGGAGCTGCCTCCCTCATCCTTCAGCAGTCACTGTGTGACTCAGGCTAGCAACTGGTACACGTGCCCCTTTGCTTAAACAAATACCAGTAGAGGTCTCTGGGCCCCTAAAATGTTAAGACTACTTTCAGGATCTCAGGAAAGAATCAAGATCTATAAAAAGTGATCCTAAGACTTGGATGAATTTTCCAGGATAACACTGAGTTCACATAATGTTTTTCAATAAAAGCTATTAAACATAATTAATAAAATTAAACCTTTGTATCTTTATGAAACTTTTCAAATAAAAAAATGGTCAAATCAGAAAAAGTAATGATCATGATTACAGCCGTGATTTATGGCACAACATTAACTCTACATGTCAGACACTACTGGAAGTTTACATGTTGTTTCTCTAATACCCACAGTGATACTGCAAAGTAGGGGTAGACTCATTTTATGGACAAAGTAACTGAGTCTCAGGACAATTAGAGAACATGCCTAAAGTCATGCCCACCTGTGGAGTGATGGATCCAGGAACCTAACCAACGTTTGTCTCCACACCTTTGTGGTTCAAATCAGCTGTACAAATTGTAATGGCTGAACTTGAAAAACTGAGACTCTGGACAAGCTAGAATTTTAATAAAAAGAGGAAAATGTAACCCACAGGGCTAAAATGGCACTTCATTGATTTGCTAATGTCAGTTTTATCAGAAACATCATGATTACACCTGAAGGTAGCAGGCAGAGGTGTGTTTCAAATGTAGTTAAGAAAAATGTGGGTTAGTGTATTAGACAACTCTGGAAACCTCTTAATATCTGTATTTTTTGCCATTGAGGGCACCTGTAAGTGAAAATTAAGGAGGCAAAATTCTAGCCTTGTCAATGTCACTGCTAACACGTCAGTAAGGGACAGGTGTTATTGAGAGTTTGATAATAGCAGGGCTTAACAAAAGCGTCATTTGTTTAAATGATTTTTGTGGTCTGGAAAATGTAGATTCCTCATCAAGCTATTTAATTAAAGTCTTCTTAATACCCAGGTTAAGTCACATTTAAGAGAAGATGAAGAATCTCTTTAAATCACTTTGCTGTAATAGGATTTTGTGGATAAGAACTTAATTTAAAATAAATGGGCCACTAGCTAGATTCAGACATTTTCATCAAACAAATTTCTACTCCAAATTATTTGCTGTAATGGATTTTGATCTATTGACAATAAGGCCGATTGTTTTGGATATTGTATGTCTTTGTGTATGTCTAGTAACTGGTAAACAACTTTTGGAAATTTTACTAATTACCAATGACCTGTTTTTAATGATGATAAAGTAGAGAATTCAGCACAAATGTAAGACCTGTTCTACGTCAGTAACTACCCCTTAAAACATTCCTGGTCAGGAAATTCAAATGTGGAAGCCTCAGGATTCACACAGTAAATATATTAAATACCTATCATGTGCCAGGCACTGTTCTTGGTGATGAGACACATCAGTGGATGGACCGATTAAGATCTCCGCCTTGTGTAGTTTACCCTCTAGTGGGGGTAGAAGGGCGACAAAGATAAACATAATAAAAAAAAGTCAGTGCTATAGTATGTGGAAAGGTGACAGTGCCATGAGAGGGTAAGGAGCACTGGGAAGTTGATAGGTGACATCACTGTCTTAGGCTGAGTTTTCTAGGAAAGCAAAACCAGGGAAGCGTGTATATGTATATATATGTACAGAAAGAGAGAGAGAGAAGTTTATCTCAAGGAAATGGCTCACGCAGTTGTGGAGGCTGGCAAGTCCCAAGTGGGTCAGGTGTCAGGTTGGATGCTTCTCTGACTCACATAGCTGTAGGGGCTAACGAACTAAGATTGGCAGGTCAGATGGCAGGCTTCTGGCTCATGGGCTGTGGAGGCTGATGAATTCCAAGACTGGCGGGAAATACGGCAGGCCCCTGGCTCAAGTCCCAAGAGCTGAAGATCAGATGATGACAAGCTGGATGCAGGATCCAAAGTAAGCAAGCAAGCTTTGCCAGAACATCCATATCTGTATTGTATATAGGCACACCCCTGAGGATATTCCCCTCACAACTGATTGGCTGATCACATCAGATCACATCATGGAGGATGACTACATCATTACATAGCTGCCAAACTACATCGTTACGTAATTGCCAAACCACGGAGAATCATGATCCAGCCAAGTTAACACACAACCGTAACCATCACAATCACCATTTTAAATAGCATGGTCGGGGCAGGCCTTATGGAAGGTGACACCAGAGCTGGAATTAGGTTTTCAAGGAGAAGAAATTGAGCAGGACCATAAAATATATTACATATGTATAAATATTGTAAACAATGGGCTCAGGTTCCCCATGGGGTTGCAGAGCCAAGGCCCAGCTAAAGAGAGTTCTGGGGGCAAACCACATCTCACTCTCTCGCTTCCTCCCTCTAATATAGTCCCATATTTTAAAACAAGGGTGTGTAGAACAGAGAAGAGAAATCACAGGTTTTCCCTTAGAGATGATGGAGGCAGGGATGAAGGTAAAATGGTAATGAGATGATTATACACTGAGATAGCAAATTATTCAGGGGTGGTGGTCTAAAATTAGCTCAAGACAGAAGTGAGACGTTCAAAATTACCCTGAAAATTTTTCTGTAAGATGCCTGTTGGAGACCAGCAGACCTCCTCTCAGGAAGTTTAATACCATCAGGTTTTTTGGGTTTTTTTTTTTTTGGCATTGAGATAGACTTCTGTTATTTCAGGTAAAATAGTTGATTTGTATTGTAGGGGCCAAGTTGAATGTTTAAATATGGTAAGAGTTTAGATCACAGCAGATTTGTGTTTCTTGTCTCTCACTGACCTGGGGGTTAGGGAGGCAAGCATCATTTTAGCATCTCTCTCTTCCTCTCCTAAGCAAGCATAGTTAAATTTGCATAAATTATTTGAAATAATTATTAATGGCATGACACTCTACCTACAAGCCTTAGATCTCATGTTTGTCATCAGCTGTCAGTACACCTCTGTCTCTCTCTGCCTGTCTCTCTGAGTGACAGTCTGAGCTTCAGTGACCTATTTTTTACTGCTTCACAAAGAGACCAAAGTTTTGGGCCCTGTGGCAATTGCCCTTTTTCCATTATTCGAAAGAATTATCTCTACTAAGCTATTGAAACAGGCATTGTCATCTGGATATTTTTCTCTTGGTCTGTTTCATTTAGACCAATAGAAATAAGTGAAATGGGTTAAAGAAAAAACTTGTTTATATAGAATATCACAATTCACTTGTACATACTTCATGTAGACAAAGCCCAAATTAAGAGAATTGCTGGAAAGAGTAAAAGAGTTTGGGGTAAGTTCACAATATCATGAAGCTTGAAGACCCCAGGTTTAGTTATTAGTCAGGATTATTCTGATTACATATGCATAAAACTTCTCCTTGGGCCTAAGAAATAAGAAGATTAAGTTGTCTTTCTCTAAGTAACACATTACAAGCTTAACCAAGATTAGCCATGTTTTAACAACTAAGATTATACATTCAAGATTCCAGCTACTTAATTTAAATATTTCAAAAAGTGAAACAAACTGCTCAGGATGTCTCAAATTAAAAACAAAAATGACAAAAAAAAACCTTAAATCAATGAAGCACAATTATGAATAAGTTTTTTCTTTCTTTTATTTTTTGGTGGGAAGAGGGATATGAAATTCATAGGAAAATCAATTGAAATTCAATTTTTCTCCCTGTAGAGTTCCTAAAGTGCAGACTTATTTCCTTTTTTCTCAAATATTATTTAGGTTCCCTCAAACTTATCTTGGCATCAATTAAAATCCCTCCAACCCCCTAAGGTAAGTCTTTGAGGTCAAAAGACAAAATAGAAGGCTTAAAATGTACTGCTCTTCGATTTTTCAGCAAATTTTCATAAATGGAATAACCCTTACTAATAACAATTTCACATGTATTTAGGATAAAATCATTAAACCAGTCCAATGAATTTAATATCAAGAATTAGTTGTTTAAATAATTTAAGGACTTAAATAATACAGCCTTGGTGGCACAGTAGTTAAGAGCTTGACTGTTAATCAAAAGGTTGGCAGTTCAAATCTACCAGCTGCTCCTTGGAAACCCTATGGGGCAGCTGTACCCTGTCCTATAGGGTCACTATGAGTCAGAATCAACTTGATGGCAATGGGTTCTTAAATAATAATTGAGGAATGACATAGCTTTCTAACAGGAGTCCTAAGTTGTTGTTCTGTGCCATCAAGGTGATTTTCGACATGTAGTGACCTCTTGTGACAGAGTGCCGGAAACCCTGGTGGCATACTGGTTAAGTGCTACAGCTGCTAACCGAGAGGTCAGCAGTTCAAATCCACCAGGTGCTCCTTGGAAACTCTATGGGGCGGTTCTACTCTGTTCTGTAGGGTCACTATGAGTCGGAATCGACTCGATGGCAGTGGGTTTGGTTTTTTTGGTTTTGTGACAGAGTAGGACTGTCCCGCAGGGTTTTCTAGGCTGTAATCTTTATGGGAGCAGATGGCCAGGTCTTTCTCTCCAGGAGCCTCTGGGTGGCTTTGAACTGCCAGTCTTTAGGTTAGCAGCCAAGTACTTAACCGTCGCACCAATAAGGCTTCCTAGTCCTAACTTATAACCTGAAAAACTTTCAAATCCACTTGTAACTCTGATGTGTATAAAGGGTGAGGGGCATGATCTTTGAGAGAGCAGCACTGGTAACACACAGAAGTTCCTTAGAACTCACTGTTCAAAATGACCAAAGGGAGAGGTGTGTAGCAGAGTTCTATAGGGAGATCTAGAATTAGGAAAGTCACTGTAATATTTTTGATATTCCACAAACATGTCTAGAGGGCGAGCCAGGAGGTTCTGCCTGCCAGGGAGTTATTTCCAGGAGGAACCATGTGGTCTCGTGGGAAGGAATTCACCCAAAGAGAACTAAGGTGTGCAAGCTTGGTCCTAGGACAACGTGGAATTGTCAGAGAGGAGGGACTGAGGTTAGCAAGGTTTATATTGCTCAGATTTCACTCTGTCCTCAGTCACATCCAGAAACCAGGGCCAGAGCCCTTGAAGGAAGTGTCAGATTAGAAGCTGATCACCAGCATAGTTGTAAGATACAGATAGGGCAACATGGCTCTGTGACCTGTAATAGAATATAACCCAAGTGAGGGGAGGGATAAATTCCTCTGTTCAACCTGAAGGCAGTTGGCTCATGTTGCAGCAGTTATTACTGGAAACAGCATTCAGAGCAGCCACCTGGATCACCTTGGCCAGTATTATGAGGAAAAGAGGAAGGACCGTGGATATCACCACAACCTGACACCCAAGCAAGCACTATTAGGGGTGGAGAGGGCAAAGGATCCCAAAGGACAGCTAGAGAGATTAAGTCTGGTAGCCCATGTAGTACCATACCCTCTAAGGATTTCCTCATCTAGAGGGCTGGAGTTTCCCATGAATCATCCGGAGGGACCAGAACCTAACAGACACTCTTTTGTTAAAAATATCTTGATCCTGTTGCCTCTCTACCCTCCCCAAGGCTGGCGTGGCCTGGGGGAAATACAGTTTAAGCGTCTTTTATTTTTTTAAGCCCAGCTACTCTCCATGCCCATCCTACTCTCAACACACACATAGTGATTTTAAAGTGATAATATTTAATGAGCACTTACAGGATTCTGCATGGATGCCAAAAAAACAGAAAAATGGCTTTTACTTTAGAACTGTTTAGTTAGAAATGCAATATACTTTTTTTTTTTTTTTAAATAAAGCAGAATGACTGCATCCCACTTTGAAATGTGGCATCTGGGGTCTTAAAGGCTAACAAGTGGCCATCTAGATGCATCAGTTGGTCTCAACCCACCTGGATCAAAGGAGAATGAAGAACAAGAACACCAAGGTCACACGACGACTATGAGCCCAGGAGACAGAAAGGGCCACATGAACCAGAGTCTTACATCATCCTGAGACCAGAAGAACTAGATGGTGTCCGGCCACAACCGATGACTCCCCTGACAGGGAGCACAACAGAGAACCCCTGAGGGAGCAGGAGAACAGTGGGATGCAGACCCCAAATTCTCATAAAAAGACCATACTTAATGGTCTGACTGAGACTCAAAGAATCCCGGCGGTCATGGTCCCCAAACCTTCTGTTGGCCCAGGACAGGAACCATTCCCAAAGACAACTCATCAGACATGGAAGGGACTGGACAATGGTTTGGAGAGAGATGCTGATGAAGAGTGAGCTACTTGTATCAGGTGGACACTTGAGACTGTGTTGGCATCTCCTGTCTGGAGAGGAGATAGGAGGGTAGAGAGGGTTAGAAACTGGCAAAATTGTCATGAAAGGATAGACTGGAAGGGCTGACTCATTAGGGGGAGAGTAAGTGGGAGTATGGAGTAAGGTGTATATAAGCTTATATGTGACAGACTGACTTGATTTGTAAACGTTCACCTAAAGCTCAATAAAAATTATTTAAATAAATAAATAAAGCAGAATGAAAAGTGAAGTACAAATTAGGAGAAAGCATTCTATATAGCTGTTGTGTTGGAATGAATAACCTGGTGGATTAATTCAGGAAAGGTTTTTTGGAAGCAGTGAGTTGATTAAAAACAACATTGGTCTCTATCTACTTGTGACAAAGATATTCCAGTCTTCTCTGTGAAATGTTAGTTTAGGCAGCAAGCTTTATATATATATGTGTGTGCGTGTGTGTATGTATATGCATATATGTATAGTTTTTTTACTTTTTTATGTATGTATATGTGTGTGTACCCACACACAAGTGCACACACTCGCACGCACAAAAAAAGGAATTATCTGAAGTAGAACTAGGTCATTGAGCAACACTTCTAACAATTCCCTGGGGCACAATCCATAGTTCCATTGCCCTCGTCAGGAGATGACAAAGTAAGTAATAGCCATGAAGGCTTTAAGTGCCCATATTTGAATCTCTTGGGCTCTGTGAAGAGAGAAGCAGGCCCAGGATTCATTCAAAATTCATGCCATAAAAGCCAAGCACCTACAAAGGGGAAGGTGGAAGGAGCCTGGCTATGTGAATCAGACACCTAGGTTGAAGTCCATGTTTTCCGCTTTTCTAGCTGCGTGATCTCGGAAAGGTGCTTATCTTTTCTCTGAACTTGGGTTCCTCATCTGTCAAATGGGAATACTAACACTTACCTTAAAGAGTTATGAAGATGGAATATATGAACATACACACACACATATGACATGCACACATATGAGACATATGACCACATGCACACATATGACCACACTCATACATCTGGCATATGGAAAGCACTCAATACATTGGGCTTGTAGTTCTGCACATCGTAATCGATGTCTCCCCAACCACAAAACTGGAGAAAGACAGTAGCATGGTAGAGGGAATATATAAAGAATTCAGTGAAACCAGTAGTTTCTAACTATGCCCAGAAGAATCATTCTGGAATCTGCTACCCACTCCTGTGCCTCCACTCTAGACCCTTCTATTTCCTTCTGAGTTCAGGGACCGACCATTGGCTCCATCTGTAGCAGCCAACAGCTAATGTCAAGGTCAGGTTCCTGCACTAATTGTCTGGAAGGAAGGAATCTGAGGAAAATGCCCTACCTTCAGGATCTCCCCCTCCTGGGTGTTGGTGATACTGCTGCTGCTGCTGCCGCTGCTGCTGCTCTGGGACCTGTGCCTGCTGCTCCTGCTTCTTTCTCTTTGATGCATCTCTAGCCAGGGCCATGACTGAGAGCCAGTCACTACTGCTGCCAGCTCTGGAGGAACAGGTATGTGTCTCCACCCTGTGTTGGGCTGGTCTGTTCTTGGTGTTGGGTTGGGGTCTGGCATTGGGACCAATTCTTCCCTTGTCTTTGGTGCTGCTCAGAAACTCCAGCCCTTTCATTTCCTTAAAGGGAAAAAGGCAATTTTCCAATAAAAATAGAGAAAGCCCTGGGACATTCGCATGACCTAACCCTCCCTACCCTAATCTTTCAATAATACTTTGAAAATTAAATAATTTAGTTCAAACTACATTGGAATATGGATATTATTTCTCCTGTTTTACATATGGCAAAACTTAAGACCAGACTGGTTAAACACTTTCATAGCTACTTCGAGGCAAAGTCATAATTAAGACCCTAGGTTTTCTGACTCAAAAGCCTCTCTGCTTTATATAACTATAATTACAGATAAAGCTCTTGGTGATCGAAGATCCAGTCCTATGAATTTTTGTACCCTCAACATATTAACAGTTCCTACTATATATATATATATATATATATATTTTACTATATATATAAGAGGAGCTCTGGCGGTGCAGTGGTTAAAGAGCTCAGCTGCTAACCAAAAGGCTGGCAGTTCGAATCTACCAGCCACTCCTTGGAAACCCTATGGGGCAGTTCTACTCTGCCCTTTGGGTTGCTATGAGTCAGAGTTGACTTGATGGCAATGGGGTTGGTTTGGTTTGGGGTTAATACATAAGAAGTCCTCAAAAGTTTGCTCAATAAACCAATGCATGAATGAATATTGAGTGTAAACTGAAAGCAATAATCAAACTACTTAGTGACCCTGTTAGTGATAATAGGGCTCTCTTTATTTCAATAAACAAATTCAGATACATAATGTGGGAACAAGCTGTTTATGAATAACAGAGTCTCCAGTTAATTTTGCAATGGCCAAGAGAAGGTTTTGGACAGGTGGATCCTGGGTGTGGTGCCACATCCAGTATAGGGCGCAATATGCATCAAAGACCTGAACAAAGACAGGTATGGTTTTGTGCAAGTCACCTTGAACATGAACCAGTGATGGGAACAAACATGAATAACATCAGCAGGCAGGCTTGACAAGTGGCTTCTGCAGTTACATGCACATTGATATTAAGCAGGGCAAGAGAAATTAAACAGAGAAAGACCTAATGTGCTAAATATTAGGCAGGAAATGAAATATGCTGTGGAGGAAGGGAAACGTGAGCAGAAAAAAACGCTCGTGTATGACGGAAAGGAAGGCAATAGATTGCAGTGTAATCAGGAAATGAAAAGAAATTCCTTTCAGAGGCTCCTGGTCCTCTGTTCACAATACAAAGATATGATGAATTCTCCCTGAGCATTTTGGGTATAGATTCAGCTTTTTCTTCTTCTCCTACCCGCCGCCCCTGCTCCCCCGGTAAATTTCTTATTTGTAAAAGACGCCTTAACAACAGTTTTAGGAAATAAGTGTTTCTCCACCAACAGAAGAATTGCCATAAGGAGCAGATTACAGGCACAAAGGAGCTCAGGAAAAGACCTAGAAATCTAAACAAGATTTAAAAAAAAAAGCATCATATGGCCACTGGGGTCAGGTCCAGGCACAGGGAACAGCATGAGCAAAGGATTGGATACTATAAGCAGGGTGTCTTAGCCATAGTGCTGCCATAACAGGAATACCACAAGTGGATGGCTTTAACAAAGAGAAATTTATTTTCTCACAGTCTATTAGATTACAAATCCAAATTCAGGGCGTCGGCTCCACGGCAAGGCTTTCTCTCTGTCAGCTCTGGAGGAAGGTCCTTGTCCTCAATCTTCCCCTGGTCGAGGAGCTTCTCAGGAGCAGGGACCCTGGGTCCAAAGGATGCGCTCTGCTCCTGGTGCTGCTTTCTTGGTGGTATGAGGCCCCCAACTCTCTGTTTGTTTCCCTTTCCTTTTATCTCTTGAGAGATAAAAGGTGGTACAGACCACACCCCAGGGAGACTCCCTTTACCTTGGATCAGGGAGATGACCTGAGTAAGGGTGGTGTTACAATCCCACCCTAATCCTCTCAACATAAAATTACCATCACAAAATGGAAGACAACCACACAATACTGGGAATCATGGCCTAATCAAGTTGACACATATTTTTTAGGGGGACACAATTCAATCCATGACACAGGGGTAGATTCAGGCTTTGTCGAGCCTGAAGACTATATATATATTCAGGACTCCCTTTAATAAAAATAATTAAAAAGTATGAATATATAATTAAATATTAAAGCAAATGTTTATTTAGAATGAAAAGGTAGCTCACAACAACAAAGATCACAAACCTCACAAAAACAAAATGATAGTAATTAATTGACAGAATTCTATAAAACTTTTTTCCACAATATTTTTTGGGGAGCTTGTACTCATCGATAACTTCTTCATATGACAATGATTTTATAATGTAGTTTTTTTTTATGTATAGACAGAAGAAAGGATTCATTATGTGTGGTTGACATATTAGTTCCTTGGACTGTGGTAACATGGTGCCACAAACTGGGTGGTTTATAAGATTAGAAATTTAGTGTCTTAAAGTTCTGGAGGAAACTCTGGTGGCATAGTGGTTAAATGCTCTGGCTGCTAAGCACAAGGTTGGCAGTTTGAATCCACCGGGTACTCCTTGGAAACTCTATGGGGTCTTTCTACTCTGTCCTATAGGGTCGATATGAGTTGGAGATTAGAAGTCCGAAATCAGATTGTCAGCTGTGTTGATCTTTTTTTGAGGGCACTGAGGGAGAATCTGTTCCAGGATTCTCTCCTAGCTTCTGGTGATGGCAGGTGAGCCTTAGTCTTCTCTGGCTTGTAGATGAATCACTTCAATCTCTGCCTCTGCCTTCACTGGGCCATCTTCCCTATGTCTGTCTGTATCTCTTTTCCTCCTTTTTAAGTACTATCCAACTTAGATTGGATTAGAACCCACCCTAATCCAGTGTGACCTCATGTTAACTGATAGCATCTTCAAAGCTCACATTCAGAGGTATCCGCGGTTAGGGCTTCAAAGTCTTTTTTAGGAAGAGAAGTAGTAAAATTCAATCCATAGCAGTTGATAAAATTTAATTTCTATTATTAACAGTTTAGAAAAACTTGTTTCAATTTCACAACGTTTTGTTGGAAATACCATGTAAATTTTGAGAAGTGTGATCAAATTTGGGGTAACATCTATCAAGTTTCTTTTATACATGAGCTATAAGAGTTCAGGCATTTCAAGTATCTTTTTTCAGTGACTAATCTTCAATTCTCTTTGAATTAATGACATCATTATCATGTCATTAATGTTTTCACTGGGGTAGCATATTGTGAGTTTTATTTTATCTTCTCTGATGCCAGTTATTTATGTCAAATCAGGAAGGAATTTAAAGCTTTTTCATTGCATTCATATGCTTCATTCTTCTTCATTAAAAAAATTCAAGGGACTCTTTATTACTTTTATTCAAAATCTACCTTTTCCTATGAATGAATTATGTTTCAGTGTCAGGATAATTTCTATAGATTTTATTCTCATCTTTATCTCATTTCATATTTAATCTTTTTTTTTTTGCATTTCCTTATTAAATAAATTTAAATATGATAAAAGGAGGTACCCTTCATATACATTCCACAACTCCTCTGGACTTCAATTGACATCAAGGACATCATACATGAAGAAAGCAAGAGGTCATTAAAAAGACAGGAAAGAAAGAAAAGACCAAAATGGATGTCAGAAGAGACTCTGAAACTTCCCCTTGAACATCGAATAGCTAAAGAAAAGGAAGAAATGATGCAGTAAAAGAGCTGAACAGAAGATTTCGAAGGGCGTCTCAAGAGACAAAGTATTACAATGAAATGTGCAAAGAGCTGGAGATAGAAAAACAAAAGGGAAGAACACATTCAGCATTTCTCAAGCTTAAAGCACTGAAGAAAAAATTCAAGCCTTTAGTTGCAATAGTGAAGGATGCTATGTGGAAAGTATTAAATGATACATGAAGCATCAAAAGAAGATGGAAGGAATACAGAGCCATTATATCAAAAAGAATTGGTTGACTCTCAACCATTGCAAGAGGTAGCATATGATCAGGAACCACTCGTGCTGAAAGAAGAAGTCCAAACTGCACTGAAGGCATTGGAAAAAACAAGGCTCCAGGAATTGACAGAATATCAATTGAGAAGTTTCAACAAATGGATGCAGTGCCGGAAGTGCTCACTCATTTATGACAAAAAATTTGGAAGACAACTACCTGGCCAACCAACTAGAAAAGATCCATATTTATGCTTATTCCCAAGAAAGGGGAACAAACCGAATGTGGAAATTATTGAACAATATTAACATCACTTGCAAGTAAAATTTTGCTGAAGAGCATTCAAGAGGGACTGCAGCAGTATATCAACAGGGAACTGCCAAAAATTCAGGCCAGGTTCAGAAGAGGATGTGGAACCAGGGATATCACTGCTGCTGTAAGACGGATCTTGGCTGAAAACACAGAATACCAGAAAGAGGTTTACCTGTGTTTTATTGACTATGCTAAGGCATTCCACTATGCAGATCATAACAAATTATGGATAACATTGCAGAGAATGGGAACTCTGGAACACTTAATTGTGCTTATGAGGAATCTGTACATGGATGAAGAGGCAGTCATTCCAACAGCACGAGGGGATACTGCGTATTTTAAAGTCAGGAAAACTGTGTGTCAGGGTTGTATCCTTTCACCGTACCTATTCAATCTGTATGCTACGCAAATAACCTGAGAAGCTGGACTGTATGAAGAAGAACAGGGCATCAGGATTGGAGGAAGACTCATTAACAAGCTGCATTATGCAGAAGACACAACCTTGCTTGCTGAAAGTGAAGAGGACTTGAAGTACTTACTGATGAAGATCAAAGACCACAACCTTCGGTATGGATTGCGCTTCAACATAAAAAAAAAAAAAAATCCTCAAAACTGAACCAATAAGCAACATCATGATGAATGCAGAGGAGATTGAAGTTGTCAAGGATTTCATTTTACTCGGATCCACAATCAACACCCATGGAATCAGCAGTGCAGAAATCAAGAGATTTGCATTGGACAAATCTGCTTTGAGAGACATCTTTAAAGTGATGAAAAGCAAAAGTGTCACTTTGAAGACTAAGGTGCACCTGACCCAAGCCATGGTATTTTCAGTAGGATCACATGCATGTGAAAGCTGGACAATGAATAAGGAAGACAGAAAAATTGACACTTTTCAATTGTGGTATTGGAGAAGAATACTGAATATACCATGGACTGACAGAAGAACAAACAAATCTGTCTTGGAAGAAGTACAGCCAGACTGCTCCTTGAAAGTGAAGACGGCGAGACTTCCTCTCACGTATTTTGGACATGTTTTCAGGAGGGACCAGTCCCTGGAGAAGGATATCATGCTTAGTAGAGGGTCAGCAAAAAAAGAGGAAGACCCTCAATGAGATGGATTGACACAGTGGCTGCAACAATGGGCTCAAGCATAACAACAATTGTGGGCATGGCGCAGGACCGGGCAGTGTTTTGTTCTGTTGTTCATGGGGTCACTATGAGTCGGAACCAACTCAACAGTACCTAACAACAACAACTTCATATATATCCAAATCAGGAATCTGCAATTTCTCACTTGTTTTATTGAAATGTTCATAAATGATAGCCAAATTTCAGTTAAAACAGTATTCCTGAGTTTTATTAAATTTTAAGTAAACCTTTCGGGTCTTATTTGTATCCACGTTGCAAGTCTTGAACAGCTTTATAATGGGCACATCATATTGTTCCATTAAGACTTAAAAAAAAAATCCAGTTTGGTATGTGTGTTTAAATACTCCACCTATGAAATAAATCAGAAAACATATATCTCTGACGAAACATCAAAGTAATCAATAACCTTAGGAACTGCGGAGCCAGCTTTTTCTCCAGCAGGATGAAAGGAATGAGCTGTACATGGTCCATAATCTGAAAAACTTATTAATGATCTTAATAAGATTGTTGCTCTCACCTTTTATAATAGCTGTGATGTCACAAAGTTTGGTTGCAAATGTGGTTTAGGGGTAGGTTATAATGTAACAGAATTTGCTTTACTTTGTTGAATATGATCACAGATAGATGCTTCTCAGCAAAATAAAGTCAAAACCACATAAAAAATATTCCACTATATCCAAACTAAATATAATTCCCCCCCAGGTGTCTGTCGGTTTGTCATACTGTGGGAGCTTGTGTGTTGCTGTGATGCTGGAAGCTATGCTACCGGGATTCATATACCAGCAGGGTCACCAATGGTGGACAGGTTTCAGCTGAGCTTCCAGACGAAGACAAACTAGGAAGGATCTAGCAGTCTACTTCTGAAAAGAATTAGCCAATGAAAACCTTATGAATAGCAGCGGAACATTGATATAGTGCCGGAAGATGAGCCCCCCAGGTTTGAAGGCACTCAAAATACGACAGGGGAAAAGCTACCTCCTCAAACTAGAGTCAGCCTTAATGAAATGAATGGAGTCAAGCTTTCCGGACCTTCATTTGCTGATGTGGCACGACTCAAAATAAGAAGAAACAGCTGCAAACATCCATTAATAATTGGAACCTGGAATGTACAAAGTATGAATCTAGGAAAATTGTAAATTGTAAATAATGAAATGGAACACATAAACATAAATATCCTAGGTAGTAGTGAGCTGAAATAGACCAGTATTGATCATTTTGAATTGGATAATCATATGGTCTACCATGCTGGGAATGACAACTTGAAGATGAATGGCATTGCATTCATTGTCAAAAAGATCGTTTCAAGATCTATCACGAAGTAGAACGCTGTCCATGATAGGTCAATGTTCTTGTGCCTACAAGGAAGACCAGTTAATACGACTATTATTCAAATTTATGCACCGACCATTAAGGTGAAAGATGAAGAAATTCAAGCCAGATTTAGGAGAGGATGTGGAACCAGGGATATCATTGCCAGTGTCAGATGGATCCTGGCTAAAAGCAGAAAATACCAGAAAAATATTTACCCGAGTTGTATTGACTATGCTAAGGCATTCAACTGTGTGGATCATAACAAATTATGGATAACATTGAGGAGAATGGGAATTCTGGAACACTTAGTTGTGCTTATGAAGAACCTGTACACACAACTGGACCAATAAGCAACATCATGATAAATAGAGAAAAGATTGAGATTGTCAAAGATTTTGTTTTGCTTCGATCCAAAATCAACACCCATGGAAGCAGTAGTCAGGAAATCAAAAGACAGTTTGCATTGGACAAATCGGCTGCGAGAGATCTCTTTAGCATTTTAAAAAGCAAAGAGGTCACCTTGGGGACTATGGTGTGCCTGACCCAAGCCATGGTGCTTTCATATGCATGTGAAAGCTGGACAACGAATAAGGAAGGCTGAAGAAGAATTGATGCCTTCGAATTATGGTGTTGGCGAAGAACACTGAATATATCATGGACTGCCAAAAGAATGAATGAACCTGTCTAGGGAAAATACAGTCAGAATGCTCCTTAGAAGCAAGGATGGCCAGACTAGTCTCACATACTTTGGACATGTTATCAGGAGGGATCAGTCCCTGGAGAAGGACATTACGCTTGGTAGAGGATCAGCAAAAAAGAGGAAGGCCCTCAGCAAGATGGACTGACACAGTGGCTGCAATAACGGGCTCAAGCATGGTAGTGATTGTGAGGATGGTGCAGGACTAGGCAGTGCTTTGTTCTGTTGTGCATAGGGTCGCTAAGAGTCGGAACCAGCTTGATGATGCCTAACAACAACAAATGTAATTCCAACTCAATCTCTCCTTACATGGAACTCAAAAATGCTTATGGCCACCTGAGTGCCACTCAACACAAGGGACCATGTGACAGAAGGGTACTGCCGTGGAAAGAGACAGTGTACTTAACTGATTGTGATTATAAATATCTTGTCTTTCCAAGTTTACAAAAACATACGGCCAGTTTCCTTCTTTCTTCCCTCCCTCCCTTATTTCCTGAATAATTTAGTCCAAAAACCACTGGTTAGGGCTCAGCATGATTGATGTATTAGTTTCCTAGGGCTGCCATAAAAAAATACGATGAAGTAGGTGGCTTAAAGTGACAGAAATTTATCTCATATTTCTCGAGGCTAGAAGTCCAAATTCAGGGTGCCAGCAGGACCACGCTGTCTGTTAAGGTTCTTGAGAAAGATCCTTTCTTGTCTTTCCCAGATTCTGGTAGCCCTGGTGTTCCTTGGTTTTTAGATGCATCTTCACATGGTTGTCTTTCCTTTGTCTGTCTCTGTAAGTCTCTTCTTTTTTATATGGACACCACTCAGATTGGATTAGAACCCATCCTACTTCAGCATGACCTCATGTTAATTTAACTGATAATGTCTTCAAAGATCCCATGCCAAAATGTTCACAGGTAGGTGGATTAGGACTTCAACATATCTTTTTGGGGGACCCAATTCAATCCATAACAGTAGGTGTCTGTCAGGGTGGTGGTGGTGGCACTTTTGGTAATAGCCCAGTATGGGGTATCAAAAAGCCCAAATGGGGTGAAAGAAGATGGCAGCTGTGTGAGGGGGGCAAGGAAGATGGACGGAGATGGGCTGTCAGAACCCATGAAGGACAAGGAGGTGATTCATGAGGCACACTGCAGGGTGTTGGAGCTCGAGTGGGGTAAAGAGGAAGTCTGTGCTGGGAGTGGGGTGGGGTGGGGTGGGGTGGTGGTAGTGGTAGCTGAGAGTAGGGTATGAGAGCTCAAACACAGTGAAGAGAAAGTCAATGCGGAGTGAGGAGGCACCCATGTGGCAGGGTATGGGAGAAGGTTGGTTACAAAAAGGCAGAATTAATACAAGAGGTAAGTAAATTGAGATTTTGGTAGCCAGGCTTTTCATTGTTATAAATTTGATAAAAAGCCAACTAAAGTGAATCCTGCAGTCTGGGGTTGGAATTGGAATTATCAGTGTGAACTCAGATATAAACCAAAAAGAACAAAAAACAAAAACAACCCGTTGCCATAGGATCAATTCTGACTCATAGCGACCCTATAGAGCAGAGTAGAAGTGCCTCCCATAGGGTTTCCAAGGAGTAGCTGGTGGATTCAAACTACTGACCTTTTTTTTAGCAGCTGAACTCTTAAGCACTGTGCCACCAGGGCTCCATTTTAAGTCCAGGTAGTTATTTTCCCTTTGTTCCTTTATGCTAAGTCCAGGAATACAACTTGCATACCTTTAGTTAGGCATCATGGATCCAAAGTTCTAGCCAGATCATGAAAATAAATGACAGACAGAGAAACCATAGTGGAAAAAAACCCATACACATTGTAGAAAAGACACAACTTAGAAAAGCACATTGAGATGCCATTGGCTAAGAGCATTTGACAACATTTAGAGAAAGAGAAAAATTATGCATTAGCAGCATATTGAAATATATTACCAAAACACAGATCATCAATCAATATTACATGAGTGGCTCTAAAAGGATTCGGTCTGGTGTGGCTAAAGTGCGGCAGGGAGTAGTGGGAGTGGTTGGTTGAGGTCAAAGTATTGAGTTTTGATTGGCCCACTAAGTGGTTTAACTTTATTCTGGAAGCAACAGAGGGCTGTTACAGTGATGTTAGTAAATCAGGTTGTGTTTAAGAAAGAACCTGAAGGTAGTATGGGGAATAGACTGAAACAAGAAGTATCAGTCTGGGGACAGAGAGGACTGTTAAGAAGCTATTAGAGGAGTCCAGATACCATAAAGTTCTGATTGAAGGCAGGGACAGTGGAAATTGAGATTGAAAAATAAAGGTTTGTTAAGTTGTTGCAGACAAAACCAGTGGGGTGCAGTGTCCTACTGAATATGCCAAATGATATGAGGAAGCAATTAAAGATGTTTGGTTTCTAATTTGGATAGCTTGGGGGAATGATGAGAGTAAGAGGGACTATTGGCTGCCTGTCCAACAAGTATTCACCTCACAGCAGATTTGCTGGTTGCCTCCCAATAGACGGAGCCTTAACAACAGAGACCTGGACAATGTATCAAGCTGAAAACGACATTTACCAGCATTCCTTGCAATATAAGCAGAAATGTTATCTAGTATATCTGGGAAGTCTCCTTAAAGGACAGATGTTGAACCCCTTTCTTTCATTTCCTTAATCCTACTGCCTAGAATTCAGTCTGTATGCTGAGCAAATAATCTGAGGAACTGGACTCTATGAAGAAGGACATGGCATTAGGACTGGAGGAAGACTCATTAACAACCTTTGATATACACATGACACAATCTTGCTTGCTGAAAGCAAAGAGGACTTGAAACACTTACTGATGAAGACCAGACCACAGCCTTCAGTATGGATTACACCTCAACATTAAGAAAGTAAAAATCCTCACAACTGGACCAATAAACAACATCATGATAAATGGAGAAAAGATTGAGGTTGTCAAGGATTTCATTTTACTTGGATCCATAATCAACGCCCATGGAAGCAGCAGTCAAGAAATCAAATGATGTATTGCATTGGGCAAACCTGCTGCAAAAGACCTCTTTTAAGTGTTGAAAAGCAAAGATGTCACCTTGAAGACTAACGTGCACCTGACCCAAGCCATGGTATTTTTAATCGCCTCACATGCATGTGAAAGCTGGGCAATGAATAAGGAAGACCAAAGAAGAATTGATGCCTTTGAATTATGGTGATGGTGAAGAATATTGAATATACCATGGACTGCCAAAATAATGAACAAATCTGTCTTGGGAAAAGTACAGTTAGAATGCACCTTAGAAACAAGAGTGTCAAGACTATGTCTCACATACTTTGGACATGTAATCAGGAGGGATCAGTCCCTGGAGAAGGACATCATGCTTGGTAAAGTAGAGGGTCAGCAAAAAAGAGGAAGACCCTCAATGAGATGGATTGATGCAGTGGCTGCAACAATGGTCTCAAGCATAGCAATGCTTGTGAGGATGATGCAGGATTAGGCAGTGTTTTGTTCTATTGTATATAAGGTGGCTACAAGTCTGAACTAACTCGACAGGACCTAACAACAACAACAACTACCTGGAATGCAGATGCAATGCCTGGATTGTGGCACGGAAGCCTCATACAGAATAGCAGAAATCTTGGAAGGAGCCTGGATCCCTGGTCACTTCATGGAACCAAGGCAACTGCCCTAGATTGTCTGCCTCTGGATTCCCTTACATGTTTAAACCACTGTTGAATTGGGTTTTTGTTAATACCAGTGAAGCCAAATCCTAACTGATTCAACTATCTTCTTTCTTTTCAAACAGAACCCTGATCCTGTTCAGGCATCTACCTTCCTCAAGGCAAGTATATGAAGATAGGTGGGTTTATTACAGTGGTCCTTCCTTTTTCGTTTTTGTAGTAGATGATTTTGGCAAGTGCAAGTGGCACAATTCGGGCCAATGGGATGAGAGGAGAAGCCTTCTAGTGGGTTCCTGGGAAAGGTTTTCTTGGCTGATAAGAAGAGACACAGGAAGAGAAATAGTCCCTATCTTCTTCCAATGAACACTACCATGTCTGGATGTGATGCTTAGAACTGCAGCATCCATCTCAAACAGGCTAGCTTGCGGATAAACCAATGGGCTGAAAATGACAGAAAGGAAATGTAGAAACAAGCTGGGTCTTCCTTGATGTTATTTAGCCTTTGGGTTAACCAATGAAGGACTTGCCCTATCTCCAGGATTATCGTTAAGTGACATAATAAATTTCTCTTATTTTTTAAATCAGTTGAGTCAGAGTTTTCTGTTACTTACAGCTGAAGTTATCCTCACTGATACAGTGGTCTTATTAATCCAAATATGGAGAAACAGGTTGCTGTGAGGAGGATAGTATTTTTGAAATGTTGAGTTTGCTGATTTGTTATGACTGTTAGAATGCTTGAAATAGAGGTGGAGCAGAACATGGGTATTCGGGGATCAAAGGTGAAGAGGTGGCAGTCAGAGCACATGCAGACTGAGAAAGGTCATGAGTGAATGCCTGGGAAGCAACTTCATTTGAGGATTGAGCAAATAAAGAGCCAGAGAAAAGTGCTGAGAAAGAGGAGACAAGAGGAAAAAGGAGAATTACCCTTTGGTGATTTTAGATATTGAGGGGATACAATTTTAAGGAGAATTGCTGCAGAGATGAGACTGGGGTTTAGCAGTGTGGAGCCCATTGATGACCTTTGAGAATAGAGTTTTAGTCAAGAGGTGGGATGGGAGCTTCAGTGGACTCAGGAAACCGATAGTACTGACTACTTTGGTGGTTATCAATCTTCAGAGAACATATGAATCAGCTAAGAGGCTTTGTTTAAAAAGAAAAAATGTGGATTCCCCACATATTTTGATTCATTAATTCTGGAGTCAGAGCCCAGAAGGCTGCATTTTAAACAAGGACTTAGATCCTTTCAATCAATTAGACATTCTACGATGAAATGGGCTACCTCTGGAAGTGGTGAATTTCCCATTTTCAGGAGATTCAAGTAGAGGCTGGGGAAATTCTCTGACAAATGTTGCAGGCAGAATTGAAACACTGGACAAAGGTTTGGACGAGATGAATTCTTGCTCTATTTCAACTCAGAGACTGTAGGATTTTAGGTAGTATTGTATGGGAATAGAGGAACCTTGGTAGGGGAAGATAAAAGGGCAAGTAAAGTGTGGAGCTGGTTAAAATTTGAAAGCTATGGGCAGCCTGACAACACTAGGATGAGGGGAAAAAAAAGAAGATAGAAGGGTGGGATTCAAAGTAGGTTTTACCTTCTATATGATTTTTGCCCTAAGTTGTTTCAATATTTCCCTAGCCCACAGAGTGATGGTGCCAAAGTTTGATGTTCCTTCCAAGTCAAAATTTGAAACTGCTTCAGGCTATGTCTATGCCTCAGTCTTGTATTTAAGAGAATTTTCAATCCATCACCACAGCCAATCCTGATGTTTTAAGGCAAATGAATTATTGCTTAAGGCATGAGAAAGATGTTGGCTTTCTGACTCTCAGCTTTTTATGGGTAGAAATAGCAAGAACAATTATCAATAGCCAAAATATTAATGCATAGCAGAGAGTGGAGGCTGTGTGAGGGGAATATTCTTTTTCTCAAAAATAAGGGAATCTACTTAACGACTGATGATTCATGTGTTACTTTGTCCATGAGTGAAATATGTATGGTTGGCGATTGCTAGGTAAAAGGCCAAATGCAAGTAATGAGAAAAAAAAGAATGAAGGCAAAAAAGATGCTATGCTCCTTGCAAAAAGCAAAATTGTTGAGTAATACTGGTTATATTAATTAAATGGCACCATGAATAATTTATTAGGAAATGAGGCTGATTAAAACTAGTATTGGTAATAATAAACTTAAATTACATAACAATCTTCAAGGCATTCCACAGATTTCAGACATTGTTCTGGACACACATACTTCTCTCAAACTGTCAATTTTGTAGTTCATAATGGGAAGCGGGTGTGCGTGGGCAGATGACTTGTGATAGGTCATGAGCAAATCACTGGCATAATCCAAGCTAAGAACTAAGTTCAACCACTGTCCTATGTAATCTCTCAAATGTCAATTTGTATCTTAGGCTTTTTTCAGAAAGGATTTTATTATTGGAAGAACATCAAACATTTGGCTGAAATAGCAATGATGCAAATACTTGAAATGACTTCCCAGTGCCTGATTGACTGAACAAGGCGATTTCTTGGTAGAATGACTTGTTGCGGTAGGGCTGGAAAAGCTTGGTTCGATGTCTTGCCCATCATTAATGGTGTGTAGCACAAGTACATAATGGGCACAATTGGACTCAATCTATTTTATGCACCCATGCCTGACGTTACAAGGGACCTGGATGCTATTATTAGAATATGTTTCCAAGTCTCCAGCATACTTTTCTATCTCAGTAGATTTCAAACATCCCCAGAATCCTTGAGGGAGCTGTTGATGAACTTCCTTAGAGCAAATGATTGTACCCTAGAACAACAAGTCTAATAAGTTATTTTTAGATTTTAGACTGCTATGCAGTGGTGGCTGAGCAGCAGAGGCTGAAATGGGTGTAAAGAAGACAAGTCAGTTACAAAACCAGCCCAGAAAAACATGGCCCCTAAACTTTGTTGATAGGTCAGAATAAAAAGCTCCTGGTGTTCGAAATACTTTTTGGAAATACCTGTAGCTCAGCAGTAGGGAGGAGAGAGGGGGTCCAGGTTATGTATCTTTTAAATGTAGACGACGACAGTAGTTTCATAATAGTGTAGTGTGTATTCAGCATAGAATGGATTTTATTTGGAGTTTTAGTTTCCTAGTGGTGCTGTAACAGAAATACAACAAGTGGATGGCTTTAAAGAACAGGAATTTATTTCCGCACAGGTTTGGAGACTAAAGTCCAAATGAGGGTCTTGGCTATGTCAATGTCTTCTCTGTTGGTAACCCAGGCATTTCGTAGTTACTTGGTGCTCTTCACATGGCACCTGTCTTCCCTTGTGTGTGTGTGTATCTCTGTGTCTAATATGCTTCTTTTTTATAACTCAGAAATGATTAGATTTAAAACTTGAGTATGACCTAATTAACATAATAAAGGAAACCCTATTTCCAAATAGGATTATATTCACAAGTATAGGGGTTAGGATTTATAACCCATATTTGTGGGGGGAGGGCACAGTTTAATCCAGTTAATTGGCCAGTTAGTTGGAGAGTAGGGAATGCAAGGGGGAATAAAAAGCATAGGTTAAAAAAATGTAGGTGGAATCAGAACATGAAGTTGTTTGCAGGAAAAGAAGGAGTTTAGACTTTATTTCCTCTGGTAATTTTTCTTGAATCTTCCACACTAGGCTAAAAAACCCAGTGCCCTTGAGTCGATACTAGGCTAGATGCCCCTATTTAATGCTAATATGCTATCCTTTATCAAACACATATCATATTTTATTGTTACTGCCTGTTAAAACGCTCTGTGGGCAGAAAATATGTCTGTCTTGTTTACTTTGTCCTCTCCAAGCACCCAGCCAAGCCCCTGGCGCATGGTAAGTACTCAATATATTTTTGATAAGAAAGTGAACGAGTGGATAATGAGGAGCAAATGGTGGCCTCTAAGTTTGAGAGGCACATGATTTAGAAGGGTCATATGGCAATGAGATGCAGTATGCCCCAGCAATAAGACTGGGGAGTCTCCTATCCCTTAACTCCACCAGCTGCTGAGCTAAAAGTGTACCTCACCTGGATTCAAGCCACTGATAATTGTGTTTGTTCTTAAAAGAATGTGGGTTCTGAGGGGAAGGAGAAAGCTGAAAGTCATGGTACTTCCATCCCTTCCACCATGGGGGACTTGGCCTTGGTGTAACAGATGAGGAAGTTGAGTCTCAGAGAAGTTTGTGATTTTTATGAGGTCATGCAGCTTGTAAGGAGCAAAGCTGAGACTAGATAACAAGCCCCTAAATTCCTAGGTGAATTAATCTCGTAGAATAATTTAGGGCAGATTTAAAGATGAGACGTAAGGGAGAAGCGGATTATCTCCATATACGAAGTATTGAAGGTCCACGCAAAGGTAATGGCAAAGTAAATGAAAAGAAAGAGATGGCTAAGAGTAGAATGTGCAAAACTTCTAATTTCTGAACATCAAGGAGAGGGTGCTTTTGGTCTAATATTCTTACATAACAATGATAAATATAGGATCTCTGTTCAATGAAGGGTTTAGGATGAGGACTTCAGTAGAGGAAAGAATGGCAGGAGAAAAAGGAGAGATTATGGGATTAAAAAACCAAGGGACAGTGAGGGTAGTAGAGAATGCTAGTTGCTTCCAAACAGTTATTCCTCCCTTCTTTTTTAGTTATAAAATCCTAAATTTTAGTTAAGCACATTACTACACAACTGAAAAACTACATTTCCAAGCCTCACTTACTATATTTTTGGTAGGTTGTATATAATGAGACTTTGTGGTCCCCAATGATCCCTGCCTCCTAGTATTCATGCCTTTGTGCAATCCCCTCCTTTTGAGTTTGGGGTAGAACTAGTGACCTACTTCTAATGAATAGAATATGACAAAAGTGATATTAAAACATCCTTTCCTAGATTAGGTGACAAAGATTTTGTGACTTCCATTTTGGGATGTCCTCTTTCACTCTGAGGCCAGCCAATTGCCATGTCATGAGCTGTGCTACGGAGAAACCCACATGGCAAGAAGCTTATATCTCAGGCCAACAGTCAGTGAGGACCTGAGGCCTTCAAAGAGCTTCGTGAGTAATTTCAGAGGCATAGCCTCCTCCGGATAAGCCTTTAGTTGATTGTAGCCCTAGCCAACAATTTGACTGCAGCTTGTGAGAGACCCCGAGCCAGAACTACCGAGCTAAACTGCACCTGGATTCCTGACCCACAGAAACTATGAGGTAATAAATATTTGTTGCTTTAAGTTGCTGTTTTGGGATAATACAGATGTAAAGGAAGTGCAATGGGATACCTCTAGAAAGTCTCCGTAAAAGAAGAGAGCATGTGTATTACTGCTTGGAGCATGGATGTGCTGGTTGGAGCTCTATCAGGCATCTTGGATTGTGAAGTCAAGGATACCCTCTATCAATGGCAGACTGATGAGTTGGAAGAATCTTGGATTCCTGAAGACCTTGTCCAACTACCTTACTGGCTCCCTTTCTCTCAGACCCAGTCCTGGACTGGCTACCCCCAGGTTCCTTAACTTAAACTTACCCAAAATAGCCAAGGCTATTTTGTGTAGAATTTTCTGTTGTATTCAACCAAACCTATTACTGACTGATATAAATGAATAGTGATAAAAATGAGGACTCCACCAGTGATAAGGAACTCTAAAAGAATGATCAGTAGAGACTGGGACTCTTGTAGGGTGAGCCGCAAATGCAAGAATATTAATTACAAAAGAGAGAAGAAAGTGTCAATAACAACTATAGTCAATAATTCTCCAAATAGTCTACTCACAGAGTTAAAAAAATGGGTCCCTAAATCCTTTAACCTTCACTTGTCTGTCAGTTTGTCATACTGTAGTGGCTTGCGTGTTGCTGTGATGCTAGAAGCTATGCCACTGGTATTTCAAACACCAGCAGGGTCACCCATGGTAGACAGGTTTCAGCAGAGCTTCCAGACTAAGAAAGACTAGGAAGAGGACCTGAGGGTCTACTTCTGAAAAAAATTGGCCGGTGAAAACATTATGAGTAGCAGCGGAACATTATTTGATATATAGTGCCAGAAGATGAGCCCCTCAGGTTGGAAGGCACTCAAAATACTACTGGGGAAGAGCTGCCTTCTCAAAGTAGAGTCAACCTTAGTGGTGTGGATGGTGCCTTCAGCACCTTCATTTGCTGATGTGGCGTGACTCAAGATAAGAAGAAACAACTGGAAACATCTGTTAATAATAGGAATGTAGAATGTAGAAAATATGAATCTAGGAAAGTTGGAAATCGTCAAACATGAAATGGAATGCACAAACATCAGTACCCTAGGCATTAATGAGCTGAAGTGGACTGGTGTTGGCCATTTTAAATTGGAAAATCATATGGTCTACTTTGCTGGGAATGACAAATTGAAGTAGAATGGCATTGCATTCATCATCAAAAAGAACGTTTCAAGATCTATCCTGAAGTACAACACTGTCAGTGATAGGATAATATCCATATGTCTACTAGGAAGACCAGTTAATACAAATATTACTCCAATTTATGCACCAACCATTAATGCAAAAGATAAAGATATTGAAGATTTTTACCAACTTCTGCAGTCTGAAATTGATCAAACATGCAATCAAGATGCATTGATAATTACTGATGATTGGAATTCAAGAGTTGGAAACAAAAAGGATCAGTAGTGGAAAAATATGGCCTAGGTGATAGAAATCAATTCAGGAGATCACATGATAGAACTTTGCAAGACCAATGACTTATTCATTGGAAATACATTTTTCAACAACATAAATGGCAACTATACATGTGGATCTCACCAGATGGAATACCTAGGAATCAAATTAATTACATCTGTGGAAAGAGACAATGGAGAAGCTCAATATCATCAATGAGAACAAGCCCAGGAGCTGACTGCAGAACAGACCATGAACTGCTCATATGTAAGTTCAAGTTGAAGCTGAAGAAAATTAAAACAAATCCACAAGAGCCAAACTATGAACTTGACTACATCCCACCTGAATTTAGAGATTATCTCAAGAAAAGATTTGACACACTGAACACTGATGAGCAAAGGCCAGGTGAGTTGTGGGATGACATCAAGTACATCATACATGAAGAAAGCAGGAGGTAGTTAAAAAGACAAGAAAGAAAGAAAAGACCAAAATGGATGTCAGGTGAGACTCTGAAACTTGCTCTTGGGTGTAAAGTAGCTAAAACAAAAGGAAGAAATGATGAAGTAAAAGAGCTGAGCAGAAGATTTCAAAGAGCAGCTCAAGAAGATAAAGTATTATAATGAAATGTGCAAAGACCTGGAGTTAGAAAACCAAAAGGAAGAAAGATGCTCAGCATTTCTGAAGCTGAAAGAACTGGAAAAAAAAAAAAAAATTCAAGCTTTGAGTTGCAATTTTGAAGGATTCTATGGGGAAAATACTGAATGATGTGGGAAGCATCAAAGGAAGATGGAAGGAATACACAGAGTTACTGTACCAAAAAGAATTGGTAGACATTCAACCGTTTCTGGAGGTAGCATATGAGCAAGAACTGATGGGATTGAAAGAAGAAGTCCAAGCTGCACTGAAGGCATTGGTGAAAAATAAGGTTCCAGGAATTGATGGAATACCAATTGAGATGTCCTAGCAACTGATGCGATACTGGAATCGCTCAGTTGTCTATGCCAGGGAATGTGGAAGACAGCTACCTGGCCGCCCGATTGGAAGAGACCCATGTCTGTGCCCATTCCAAAGAAACATGATCCAACGGATTGCGGAATCATCGAGCAGTATCATTAACATCAAATGCAAGTAAAATTTTGATGAAGATAATTTAAAAAAAGGTTACAGCAGTACATTGACAGGGAAATGCCAGAAATTCAAGTTGAATTCAGAAGAGAATGTGAAATGAGGGATATCATTGCTGATATCAGATGGATCTTGGCTGAAAGCAGAGAATACCAGAAAGATGCTTACCTGTGTTTTATTAACTATGCAAAGGCATTCAACTGTGTGGATCCTAACAAATGATGGATAAATTTTGAAGAATGGAAATTCCAGAACCCTTAATTGTGCTCGTGAGGAACCTGTACATAGACCAAAGGGCAGTTGTCCTAACAGAACAAGGGATACTGCATGGTTTAAAATTAGGAAAGTCGTGCCTCATGGTTGTATCCTTTCACCATACTTATTCAATCTGTATGGTGAGCAAATAATTTGAGAAGCTGGACTATATAAAGAAAAATGGGGCATCAGGTTTGGAGGAAGACTTGTTAACAATCTGTGGTATACAGATGACACAATCTTGCTTGCTGAAAGCGTAGAGGGCTTGAAGCACTTACTGATGAAGATCAAAGCCTACAGCCTTCAGTATGTACTATACCTCAACATAAAGGAAACAAAAATCCTCACAATTGGGCCAATAAGCAACATCATGATAAACGGGGAAAATACTGAAGTTGTCAAGGATTTCAGTTTCCTTGCATCCACAATCAACACCCACGGAAGCAGTAGTCAAGAAATAAAACTATATATTGCATTGGGCAAACCTGCTGTAAAAGTTAAGAAGCAAAGATGTCACCTTGAGAATTAAAGTATGCCTGACTCAAGTCATGGTATTTTCAATTGCCTTATATGCATGGGAAAGCGGGAAAATGAATAAGGAAGACCTAAGAAGAATTTTTTTTTTTTTTAAAAGAATTGATGCCTTTGAATTATCATGTTAGTGAAGAATATTGAATATACCACGAACTGCCAGAAGAATGAACAAATCTGTCTTGGAGCAAGTAGAGCCAGAATGCTCCTTAGAAATGAGGATACCAAGACTTTGCGTCATGGACTTATTATTAGGAGATCAATCCCTGGAGAAGGACATCATGCCTGGTAAAGTAGAACGTCAGTGAAAAAGAGGAAGACCCTCAAGGAGATGGGTTGAGAAAATGGCTGCAACAATGGGCTCAAGTCTAGCAATGATTGTAAGAATGGTACAGGACCAGGCTGTGTTTGTTCTGTTGTATATAGGGTCGCTGTATGTTGGAACTGACTGGAGGGCACCTAACGACAGCAAAATCCTTTAAGCAAAATTTGACTGAATCCTTTTATTTCAGATAGTGAAATGTACAACATCTCTGAAATTGGAGAAAAACTTAGTAAATTCAATAGGAAAATCTTATATACAGTGACTGGTATCTATTTTCAGTTCCATTTTCTTGAACAAGTATTTGTTGATAATCCATTATATGCTTGAAATTTGAAATATTTCCATTTTTTTATTATCATTATTATTAACATTATTTTATTTTGTTCCTTAGGCAATTTAGAATCCTTAATATAAAAAACCCTTAATACTAGAAGGCAAAAATAGATATTATATTGTATTTGCATTTCTAGCAAAGGAGGAAACTTTTTCTTCTGAATATTGGCAAATCAACAGAGAGGGTCATTATATCTGCACCCTTGGTCCTATCAGGGATCCAAGAAAAAAAAGAATACTTAAAAAGTCACTTTAAATGTGACACTAGCACTCAATCAGCTATCACCAGGGAAGCACATTCTTTTCTTTATGCATACATTTGCTTTTATTGTAACGAAGCAACTTGTACATTCTAACATTTAAAACTGCACGTCTTTTTCCCTTTCTGGTAAAATAAAAAGAAAAATAATTAACTTTTCATAACGAACAATTTTAAACATTCAAAAAGCAGAGGGAAGAGTACCGTGAACCCTCACGGACTCATCACACAGCTGGAATCATGATTGACATTTTGCCAACCTTGCTTTGTCTCATCTCCCTCTCCCTTTTTTTAATTTTTTATTTTTATTATGCTTTAAGGAAAGTTTACAAATCAAGTTGGAGTCTTATACAAGAATTTATAAACACCTTGCTATATACTCCTAATTGCTCTCCCCGCAATGAGACAGCACACTCCTTCCCTCCACTCTCTCTTTTCATGTCCATTTCGCTAGCTTCTAACTCCCTCTACCCTCTCATCCTCCCTTCAGACAGGAGCTGCCAACATAGTCTCATGTGTCTAATTGATCCAAGAAACTCATTCTTCACCAGTATCATTGTCTATCCCATAAAGAGAAAAAAAAAAAAACCCAGTGCCAATCCCTCTCTGAAGAGATGGCTTTGTGTATGGTTCCTGCCTTGGGCTAACAGTAGGTCTGGGAACCATGACCTGCGGTGTCATTCTAGTCTCAGTGAGACCATTAAGTCTGTTCTTTTTATGAGATTTTGGGGTCTGCATCCCACTGCTCTCTGGCTCCCTCAGGGATTCTCTGTTGTGTTCCCTGTCAGGACAGTCATTGGTTGTAGTCAGGCACCATCTAGTTCTTCTGGTCTCAGGCTAATGTAGTCTCTGCTTTATGTGGCCCTTTTTGCCTCTTGGGCTCATAATTACCTTGTGTCTTTGGTGTTCTTCATTCTCCTTTGCTCTAGGTGGGTTGAGACCAATTGATGCATCTTAGATGGCGACTTGCTAGCGTTTAAGACCCCAGACACCACTCTCCAAAGTGGAATGCAGAATGTTTTCTTAATAGATTTTATTATGCCAATTGACTTAGATGTCCCCCGAAACCATGGTCCCCAAACCCCCGCCCCCATTATGCTGGCCTTTGAAGTGCTCAGTTTATTCAGGAAAGTTCTTTGCTTTTGGTTTAATCCAGTTGTGCTGACCTCCTCTGTATTGTGCATTGTCTTTCCCTTCACCTAAAATAGTTCTTATCTACTATCTAATCATTGAAAACCCCTCTCCTTCCCTCCCTCCCTTCCCCCTCTCATAACCATCAAAGAATATTCTCTTCTCTGTTTAAACTATTTCTCAAGTTCTTATAATAGTGGTCTTATACAATATTTGTCCTTTTGCAGCTGACTAATTTCACTCAGCATAATGTCATCCAGGTTCTTCCATGTTATGAAATGTTTCACGGATTCATCATTGTTCTTTATTGATGTGTAGTATTCCACTGTGTGAATATACCATAATTTATTTATCCATTCATCCGTTGATGGGCACCTTGGTTGCTTCCATCTTTTTGCTATTGTAAACAGTGCTGCAGTGAACATGGGTGTGCATATATCTGTTTGTGTGAAGGCTCTTGTTTCTCTACAATATATTCCAAGGAGTGGGATTGCTAGATCATATGGTAGTTCTATTTCTAGATTTCTAAGGAAGTGCCAAAATGATTTCCAAAGTGGTTGTAACATTTTACATTCCCACCAGTAGTGTGTAAGTGTTCCAGTCTCACTGC
Source organism: Elephas maximus indicus (assembly GCF_024166365.1). NCBI lineage: Eukaryota > Metazoa > Chordata > Mammalia > Proboscidea > Elephantidae > Elephas > Elephas maximus. Next base: position 127,633,040 of record NC_064822.1, read on the forward strand.
AACCTCTCCAACATTTATTATTCTGTATTTTTTGGATTAATGCCAGCCTTGTTGAAGTGAGATGGAATCTCATTGTAGTTTTGGTTTGCATTTCTCTAATGGCTAATGATCATGAGTATTTCCTCATGTATCTGTTAGCTACCTGAATGTCTTCTTTAGTGAAGTGTCTGTTCATATCCTTTGCCCATTTTTTAAATGGGTTATTTGTCTTTTTGTAGTTGAGTTTTTGCAGTATCATGTAGATTTTAGAGATCAGACGCTGATCAGAAATGTTATAGCTAAAAACTTTTACCTGGTCTGTAGGAAATCTTTTTACTCTTTTGGTGAAGTTTTTGGATGAGCATAGGTGTTTGATTTTCAGGAGCTCCCAGTTATCTGGTTTCTCTTCTGCATTGTTACTAATGTAGTGTGTAGTGTTTATGCCATGTATTAGGGCTCTTAGCATTGTCCCTATTTTTTATTTCATGATCTTTATTGTTTGAGATTTTATATTTGTCTTTGATCCATTTTGAGTTAGTTTTTGTGTATGGTGTGAGGTGTGGTCTTGTTTCATTTTTTTGCCGATGGATATCCAATTATGCCAGCACCACTTGTTAAAAAGACTGTCTTTTCCCCCATTTAATTGACTTTGGGCCTCTGTCAAATATCAGCTGGTATTATGTGGATGGGTTTATGTCTGGATTCTCAGTTCTGTTCCATTGGTCTATATATCTGTTGTTGTACCAGTACCAGGCTGTTTTGACTATTTTGGCAGTATAATCCCTCCCAAAATCAGGTAGAGTGAGACCTCCCACTTTGTTCTTCTGTTTCAGTAATGTTTTACTTATCTGGGGTCTCTTTCCCTTCCATATGAAGTTGCTGATTTGTTTCTCCATCTCATTAAAAAATGTCCTTAGAATTTGAATCGGAATTGCATTGTATCTGTAGATCGCTATAAGTCTTCCTATCCATCAGCAAGGTATGTTATTTCACTTATGTAGGTCTCTTTTTGCTTCTTGCTGTAGCATCTTGTAGTTTTCTATGTATAGGTCTTTTACATCTCTGGTAAGATTTATTCCTAAGTATTTTATCTTATTGGGGGCTACTGCAAATTGTATTGATTTGGCAATTTCCTCTCCAATGTTCTTTTTGTTGGTGTAGAATAATCCAACTGATTGTCGTATGTTTATCTTGTATCCTGATGCTCTGCTGAACTCTTCTATTAGTTTCAGTAGTTTTCTTGAGGATTCCTTAGGGTTTTCTGTGTATAAGATCATATCATCTGCAAATAGAGATACTTTTACTTCTTCCTTACCAATCTGGATGCCCTTTATTTCTTTATCTGGCCTAATTGCTCTGGCTAGGACCTCCAGCACAATGTTTAATAAGAGCAGTGATAAAGGGCATCCTTGTCTGGCTCCCGATCTCAAGGAGAATGCTTTCAGACTCTCTCCTTTTTGGGTGATGTGGGCTGTTGGCTTTGTATAAATGCCCTTTATTATGTTGAGGAATTTTTCTTCTATTCCTATTTTGCTGAGAGTTTTTTTTTTTTTTATCATGAATAGGTGTTGAACTTTGTCAAATGCCTTTTCTGCATCGATTGATAAGATCATGTGGTTCTTGCCTTTTGCTTTCTTTATATGATGGATTACATTGTTTTTCTAATGTCAAACCATCTGCATGGCTGGTATGAATTCCACTTGGTCATGGTGAATTTTTTTTTGATATGTTGTTCAATTTTATTGGCTAGAATTTTGTCGAGGATTTTTGCATCTAAGTTTGTAAGGGATATAGGTCTGTAATTTTCTTTTTTTTGTGGTGTCTTTACCTAGTTTTGGTATCAGGGATATGATGGTTTCATAGAATGAGTTTGGGAGTACTCTGTCCTTTTCTATGTTCTGAAATACCTTTAGTAGTAGTGGTGTTAATTCTTCCTCAAAAGTTTGGTAGAGCTCTGCAGTGAAGCCATTGGGCCAGGGCTTTTTGGGGGGGGGGGGGCGGGGGGAAGTTCTTTGAATACCTTTTCAATCTCTTCTTTTGTTATGGGTCTATTTAGTTGTTCTACCTCTGTTTGTTAGTTTAGGTAGGTAGTGTGTTTCTGGGAATTCATCCATTTCCTCTAGGTTTTCAAATTTGTTAAGAGTACCATTTTTCATAGTAATCTGATATGATTCTTTTAATTTCAGTTGGGTCTGTTGTAATATCTCCCATCTCATTTCTTATTCAGGTTATTTGCTTCCTCTCCTGTTTTTCTTTTGTCAGTTTGGCCAATAGTTTATCAATTTTGTTAATTTTTTCAAAGAACCAGCTTTTGGCCTTGTTAACAGTTTCAATTGTTTTTCTGTTTTCCATTTCATTTAGTTCTGCTCTAATTTTTGTTATTTCCTTTCTTCTAGTGCCTGAAGGTTTCTTTTGTTGCTCTCTTTCTATTCAAGTTGTATGGATAATTCTTTGATTTTGGCTCTTTCTTCTTTTTGTATGTGTGCATTTATTGATACAAATTGACCTCTGAACACTGCTTTCGCTGTGTCCCAAAGGTGCTGATAGGAAGTGTTTTCATTCTCATTGGATTCTATGAATTTCTTTATTCCATCCTTAATGTCTTCTATAATCCAGTCTTTTATGAGCAGGGTATTGTTCAGTTTCCAAGTATTTGATTTCTTTTCCCTGCTTTTTCTGTTACTGATTTCCACTTTCATGGCCTTATGGTCAGAGGAGATGCTTTGTAATATTTAGATGTTTTGAATTCTGCTAAGGCTTGCTTTATGACCCAATATGTGGTCTATTCCAGAGAATGTTCCACGTGCACTAGAAAAGACAGTATACTCGGTTGCTGTTGGGTGGAGTGTTCTGTATATGTCTATGAGGTGAAGTTGGTTGATTGTGGCATTTAGATCCTCCATGTCTTTATTGAGCTTCTTTCTGGATGTCTTGTTCTTCACCGAAAGTAGTGTGTTGAAGTGTCCTGGTATAATTGTGGAGCTGTCTATCTCACTTTTCAATGCTGTTAGGGCTTTTTTTTATGTATCTTGCAACCCTCTCACTGGGTGTATGTATATTTAATATGGTTATATCCTGCTGGTATATTGTCCCCTTAATCATTATATAGTGTCCTTCCTTACCCTTTGGGGTGGATTTAACTTTCAAGTCTATTTTGTCAGAAATTAATATTGCCACTCCTGTTTTTTTTTGATTGTTGTTTGCTTTATATATGTTTTTCCATCCTTTGAGTTTTAGTTTGTTTGTGTCTCTAAATGTAAGGTGTGTCTCTTGTAGGCAGCATATAGACAGATCTTGTTTTTTTATCCATTCTGCCACTCTCTGTCTCTTTATTGCTGCATTTAGTCCATTAACATTTGACGTAATTATGGATAGGTACGAGTTTAGTGCTGTCCTTTTGATGTCTTTTTTGGTGTGCTGTTGACAGTTTCTTTTTCCCACTTAATTTTTTGTCCTGAGTTGTTTATCTTTATATATTGTCTTTTCCTCTTCTTTGTTGTTGTCCATTTTGTTTTTGCTGAGTCTCTATTTTCTTCTTGTATTTTATTTTGATGAGTAGGATAGTTAGTCTCCTTGGCAGTTACCTTAATATTTACCCCTATTTTTCTAAATTTAAACCAAACGTTTATTTCTTTATATTGCATGTCTTCCTCTCTATATGAAAAATCTATGACTACATTTCTTAGTCCCTCTTTATCATTATAGTGTTGTCTTCTTTTACATGGAAACCCTGGTGGCATAACGGTTAAGTGCTATGGCTGCTAACCAAGGGGTTGGCAGTTCAGATCTGCCAGGCACTCCTTGGAAACTCTATGGGGCAGTTCTAATCTGTCCTATAGGGTCACTATGAGTCAGAATCGACTCGACAGTAGTGGATTTTTTTGGGTTTCTATTACAAAATGACATCACTGTTTCCCTGCTTTGAGCATTTTTTGTTTTTTACCTTGTTTTAGTTTTGTGATTTCCCTGTCTGGGTTAACATATGATTGCTCTGTCCAGTATTCTAGTCTTGGTTTGGTAACTGATATTATTCATTTTCTAACCAAAGAACTCCCTTTAGTATTTCTTGTAGTTTTGTTTTGGTTTTTACGAATTCCCTAAACTTGTTTATCTGGAAATGTCCTAATTTCACCTTCATATTTGAGAGACAGTTTTGCTGGATATATGATTCTTGGCTGGCAATTTTTTTCCTTCAATTTTTTTATATAAGTCATCCCATTGCCTTCTTGCCTGCATGGCTTCAGCTGAGTAGTCTGAGCTTATTCTTATTGACTCTCCGTTGTAGGTGACTTTTCGTTTACCTCTAGGTGCTCTTAAAATTCTTTCTTTATCTTTGGTTGAGGCAAGTGTGACTATAATATGTCTTGGTGACTTTCTTTTAAAATGTACCTTATGTGGAGTTCGATGGGCATCTTGGATTGATATCTTCTAATGTTTTACGATATCAGGGAAGTTTTCTGCCAACAAATCTTCAACAATTCTTTCTCTATTTTCTGTTATCTGTCCCTGTTCTGGCTCTCCAATCACTCATATGTTATTTCTCTTTATAAAGTCCCACATGATTCTTAAGGTTTCTTCATTTTTTAAATTCTTTTATCTGATTTTTCTTCAAATACAGTAGTGCCAAATGCTTTATCTTCAAGGTCACCAATTCTACCTTCCACTTGCTTGATTCTGCTGTTCCAACTTTCTATTGAGTTGTCTAATTCTGTAATTTAATTGTTAATCTTCTGAATTTCTGATTACTGTCTCTCTATGGATCCTTGCAGCTTATTCAACTTTTCATTATGTTCTTGAATTACCTTTTTAATTTCTTCAACTGTTTTATCTCTGTGTTCCTTGGCTTGTTCTGCATATTGCCTGGTATCCTTCCTGATGTCTTGAAGAGTTCTGTATATTAATCTTTTGAATTCCACATCCATTAATTCTAGGAAGTCACCTTCACCCAGAAGATCCTTTGATTCTCTGTTTTGTGAGCTTGTTGAAGCAATAATCATCTGTTTCTTTATGTAGTTTGATATTGACTGTTTTCTCCGAGCCATTTATAAGTTATTGTACTAGTTTATTTTGTTTGTTTATTGTATCCTAGTTTTTTGCATTGTTTTGTTTTGATATGCCCAAATGGGTTGTCTGAGTGACCTAGCTTGATTATTTTCACCTTTGGAGCTCTGATGTCCTGTCACCAGATGGCTAGAGCTGTTATCAGGTATATGAGCTTATAAGTCCATTAATTTTTTTGTATGGATTCAGCTCAGGTGTCCAGGTAACTGGTCATCAAGTCTCTGTCCTATGGTCTTAGAGGGGCAGGGGTGTTTGGTGTAGGTACCAGTATCTGGTTTCAGCATGGGGTCACTCTCTGAACAAGGCAGGAGGCTTAGAACTGTCCCCTGAGTGTCTCTGAGACTTCCCTGTTTCCTAGAGCATACAGGTGGTTGGGTTCTGCAGACGGACCATGGGTACCCAATACTTTTGATTGTAAGGACTGGGAGGTACCAGTTATCCTTGGACCCCTGTCATGGGTGGCTGGGTGACCTGAGTGGAGTCACCAGTCCTTAGGTCCCTAATGTGGGTAGGTGATGACTGTGTTTAATAGGCAAAGTGCTGTCAAATATCAAACACCTTCCTCTCCGCTGCACAGCTTAAACAGTTGCGGTCCGCCAGCAAGGCCCTATTCTCCTGAAATAAGCCCACACAGGTCCATGCGGGGGAAAGGTATTCAAAGTCCACGGACTGTTTATGCCTGGACAAGTGCTGCTTCTGTCCTGAGCTCCCTAGCTTAGCAGAGTTGGCAAATTATCTTTTCCCCCTGTTTTGAATTTATTCCTTTTTCGAGTCTGGGAGCATGGCTCAGGGTACTCTAATGGGCCTATCTCAGGCCCAGGGAAATCAACTGCTGTTGAAGCTGGCTTGGGGGCGTGGGGCACGGTAAAATATACACAAGTAATTAGCTTTTGCCGAGAGCACCACTCTTCTCTGGTTCCGGAGGTGTTAGTAGGCTGTGCAGCTTGCTGCTTCTCCCTGAGGAAACTATGGCTGAATGCTACCACAAGCCTACCACTGCTGCTCCTGGGAATGGTGCCTGAGGCATCCTGGTGATTCAGGTCTGGCAACTCCTCTCCGCTTCTGAAGTGTCTCTTTCTCCTTCTGCTGCTCAGTCCATTTTCTAAGTTTGACTTTGATGTTCAGGGCTCCTAGTTTGTCATGAATATAATTGTTTCATTTGATTTTGGGGTCTTTGTTTAAGAAGGATTGCTGGAAGCATCTGGCTATTCCGCCATCTTGGTCCCGCCTACAGGAAAACACATTCTTGACAAGCCTTCCTGACCATTTTTTTATGCCAAAAGTAGAAAGGCAGTGAAGGTAAAATTTGTTGATGAAGTAGAAGTTCTAAAATGGGAAGAATAAAAGTATGATGTGTAATATTTTGTGATAGCCAAGGAGGGTAAAGCTGAACAAATTCACAGATTTCATTCTTATTTATGACAATTATTATTTTTTATTACAAAATAGATGTTCACTGCAAAGCAATGTAGAAAACGACAGTGAAGAAAATGGTGATCACTCCTTATGCAGAGATAAGCCTTTTAATGTTTTTATGTACATCTTCCTGGCTTTTAAATATATTTATTATGTTTCTCTGGTTATATGATTTATATTATACCTTACATAAAATTTTATACTCTGTTTTTTCCCTTTAACAATACACCATAAACATTTTTCCTTTCCATTACTTGGTCTACTGAGACACTATTTTAATGTCCGCATGACACTTTATTAAAGCAAAATACCGATAGCTCATTTTCAGTGGCACCTTCTGGTTGACTTGCATCGTAGACTGTTTTATGTAATGCTCCCAACCACCTACATGTTAGTACAATTAGGATCATCTTTTATACTGAGATTTAGGGAAATAAATTTATCCAAGATTCTAAAGCTAAGAATTAGAAGATTCAGGATTTGAATCCAGATAATTTGAATCCAGAGTCTGTGTTCTTAACTACTACACTACAATATGTCTCTTATTGTCAGAATTTACCAAATTTTATTGTTGAATTGCTAAGGTGTTTCCAATTTTAACATGTTGCCATTGAGTGGATTCTGACTCATAGCAACCCTGTAGGACGGGGTAGAACTGCCCCATAGAGTTTCCAAAGAACACCTGGTGGATTTGACCCTTTGGTTAGCAGCTGCAGCACTTAACCACTGTGCCACCAGGGTTTCCTTCCAGTTTCATGTTATAACAAGTAATGCTGCCATTAACAACTTTGGCCATACACTTTTGAGAATATCCGTTCTTACTGCCTTAAGATAAAGTTATAGAAGTAAAATAGCTGGATGAAAGAGTATGCATAATTCTAAGACTTTTGATATAGTTAAAATATATTTGCCAATTTGCAGGAAAAATTCTTTTTTGTCTTTTAATTTGTGCTTCTTGAATCACTGATGAAAACCCACTGCCGTCGAGTTGATTCCGACTCACAGCGATCCTACTGGACAGAGTAGAGCTGTCCCATAGAGGTTCCAAGGAGCACCTGGTGGATTTGAACTGCCAACCTCTTGGTTAGCAGCCGTAGCACTCTATCACTATGCCACCATTTATTTATCTTTCTTATTGATTTGCAATTATATAATTATGATAAATCAAAATTTATCATTCATTTTGCAAAATTTTTTTATGGCTTTTAAATGGTATTAAAATTCTATTTATAGTGTCTTTCCATGTCTGGGAACCCTGGTGGGGTAGTAAGCTAAGTGCTACAGCTGCTAACCAAGAGGATGGCAGTTCAAATCCACCAGGCACTTCTTGGAAACTCTATGGGGCGGTTCTACTCTGTCCTATAGGGTCGCTATGAGTCGAAATCGACTTGATGGCAGTGGGTTTGGTTTTTTTGGTTTTCCACACATGGGATTTTAAATTTTAGGTAATGTAACTATTTTTTCCTTATTTTTTATTTGATGTTATGTTTAGAAAGACTTTGTACTCTCTGGATTGAAAAAATATTTAACCTTGTTTTTGAGACTTTCTAAAGTTTCTTTGAAAATTGAACTTTTTTTTGAACTGCAAGAATTTGGAGTAATGCTAGGAGCTACGCTGAGACTGGTGGGAGCAGGGAGAATCAATGCGATGATAATTGGAGCATCGAGTGTCTTTAAATTTAATTTTTTAATACATTTCAAATTTATTTTCTTATATGGTATGAAATGGGAATCTAAATTTATGCTAATTTTCCTAACAAGTAATATTTCTTTTCCTCAATGATTTGACATATTACATTTAATTGACTATATTTGTATGTGTGCCTGTGTGTGTATATGAAGAGTCCTGGTGGTGCAGTGTTTAGAAAGCTTAGCTCAGGTGGTTAAATTCAGCTCCTTGGGAGAAAGATGTGGTAGTCTGCTTCTGTAACTATTTCAGCCTTGGAAACCCTATGAAACAGTTCTACTCTGTCCTATAGGGTTGCTATGGGTCGGAATGGACTCCACAGCTGCTAATGGAAAGAGTAGAGGTTCAAGTCCATTCAGAGGCACCTCAGAAGAAAGGGTTGATGATCTCCTTGCAAAAAATCATCACTAAAAACCCTATGGAGCACGGTTCTACTCTGACACTCACAGGGTCACCATAAGTTGAAATTGACTAGATAGAAATATATACATACATATATATATCTGAGCCTTTTGTTCTATTCCATTGATCAGTACTTTCAGTCTTGTACCACCCTCATGTTGTTTTCATTATTATAGTTTTAAAACATATTGTAGTATTAGATAATAGTAACCTAAACCACATTCTGTGCCAGTAATCAATTTATTGCCTCAGCTCCAAACTCGCCCTTCATCGAATGCTCTGAGAAAATGGAGCCAGGTCCTTTAAATATTTTTCCTTTCCCAGCTGGCATGATGTTAAATTTCGCCAGTAGTGGGTGCTAGAGACATTGCTAGAGAAAGGGTCTTCCTGGTTCTATGTGCTAGCTCTGCAACATGATTGGCTTCTCTGGCACCCAGCTCCTGCAGAGCAGACTGCTTCTCTACTGCCTGACTCCTGCAGTGCCTAGTGGTCAGCAGCACCCATTGACCAGCAGATTCCCCCAGCACTCTCCTTGGGCACTTTTGTAGGAAAGGGCTTTTGTGTGACATCTTCCTGTGAACAGCTTTCCCCAACACCCTAGTTGCAAATATCCAGCAGGTTCCACTGGTACGGTACCACAGCTCCTTCTCTGGCACTCTTTGTAACGCAGTCCTGAGGTCACCTCTTCCTTAGGGTTTCTATCAGCCCTAGAGTCCATCGCTACTCTTTATGTCTGCTAATTCTACATTCTTCAGTTCTCTTTATTTCTTACTAGCTAATCCCTCATTATTCCAATCCTCTTTGATAGTTACTAATTCTTGATATTATACTTTCCCTGTTCAAATTTTTGTTTCTGTCTCCTGATTGGACCCTGAATGATACCTTTTTTTCTTTTTTGAGAGAAGTTCCTTGGAAATAATTTTTCAAAATGCATTTATTCTGTCTTGTTTGATATGCCAGAAGCTAAAGTTTTGTTTGAAATAACACTCTTAAGCTAGGCTATAATGGTAGAGCAAACAATTTTGAATTAATTGGAAAAAAGTAGTGTTTCTGGGGGAATAAGATGAAAACATGATATCCAAGTATGTAACTCCCACTTTTTAAAATAATGGAAATTTTTATTAACTCTGATGTAGTGTATTAAGAGTTAGGCCAACATGACATGCTGTACCTTATTCTTTTTTTACTGTTAAATAATATTCTGTTATGCTACATTTTTTTATATTCATCAGTTGATAGACATTTGGGTTGATTCCACTTTTTGGCTATTAGGAATAATACTGCTATGAACATTTTTTTACAAGTTTTTGTGTAGGTATATGTTTTCATATCTCTTGAGTATATACCCAGAAGTGGAAATGTGGGGTCATACTGTATCAGGATGTAGCATATGATCAGGAACCAAAGTTATTGAAGGAAGAAGTCCAAGCTGCATCGAAGGCATTGGCAAAAAACAAGGCTTCAGAGATTGACACAATACCGATTGAGATGTTTCAACAAACGGATGCAACACTGGAAGTACTCACTCATCTATGCCAAAAAATTTGGGAGACAGCTACTAGGCTATCCGACTATAGGAGAACCATATTTGTGCCCATTCCAAAGAAAGATGATCCAACAGAACATGGAAATTATTGAGCAATATCATTAATATCACATTTAAGTAAAATTTTGCTGAAGATAATTCAAAAATGGTTGCAGAACATCAACAGGGAAGTGCCAGAAATTCATGCCAGATTCAGAAGAGGACATGGAACAGGGGATACCATTGTTGATGTCAGATGGATCTTGGTTGAAAGCAGAGAATATCAGAAAAATGTTTACTTGTGTTATATTGACTATGTAAAGGCATTCAGCTGTGGAATCGTAACAAATTATGGATAACGTTAGGAAGAATGGGAATTTCTGAACACTTAATTGTGCTCATGAGGAACCTGTACGTAGACCAAGACACAGTCTTTGGAACAGAACAAGGGGATGCTTTCTGGTTTAAAATCAGGAAAAGTGTGTGTCAGGGTTGTATCCTTTTGCCATATTTATTCAATCTGTGTGCCAAGCAAATAATCTGAGAAGCTGGACAATACGAAGAAGAATGCTGCATCAGAATTGGAGGGAGACACATTAACAATCTGCAATATGCAGATGGCACAACCTTGCTTGATGACAGTGAGGAGGGCTTGAACCACTTACTGATGAAGATCAAAGACCACAGCCTTGAGTATGGATTACACCTCAACATATAGAAAAAAAAAATTCTCACAACTGGACCAATAACCCACCTCATGATAAACGGAGAAAATATAGAAGTTGTGAAGGACTTCATTTTCCTTGAATCCATAATCAACGCCCACGGAAGCAGCAGTCAAGAAATCAAACAATGTATAGCATTGGACAAATCTGCTCCAAAAGACTTCTTCAAAGTGTTAAAAAGCAAAGATGTCACTTTGAGGACTAAGGTATGCCTCATCCAGGACATGGTATTTTCAATTGCCTCATATGCATGTGAATAAAGAAAACTGAAGGAGAGTTGATGCTTTGAATTATGGTGTTGGCAAAGAATATTGAATATACTACCAGAGAACGAATGAACAAACCTGTCCTGGAAGAATTACAGCCAGAGTGCTCCTTAGAAGCGAGGATGGTGAGACTTCATCTCCCGTATTTTGGACATGTTATCAGGAAGGAACAGCCTCTGGAGCAGGACATCATGCTCAGTAAAGTAGAGGGTCATCGAAAAAAAGACAATGGCTACAAAAATGGACTCAATATAGCAATGATTGTGAGGATAGTACAGGACCAGGTAGTGTCTCATTCTGTTGTACGTAAGGTTGCTATGAGTCAGAACCAAATGACGGCACCTAACAACAACAATAATATGGAAATTCTATGTATCATTTTTTGAAGAACTACCAAACCGTTTTACAAAGCAGCTGCACCATTTTACTACCAACAGCGATGTATGAGATTTCCAATTTCTCTACATCCTCACTAATACTTGTTCTTACCTGTCTTTTTTGTTACAGCCATCCAAGTAGGTGCAAGGCATTTCTCATTGTGATTTTTATTTGAAAGTGCTTTGCCATGTAGTTTCAATTTCTTTTACTCCTGTTTAAACATGGTGAATACCAGGTTTCCCTAATGGCTAATGATGTTTAGGATCTTTTTGTTTGCTTATTGGCTATTTGTATATCTTCTTTGGATAAATGTCTGTTTATTTTCCCACTTTTAAATTGAGTTATTTATCTTTTTGTTTTTGAGTTGTAAGAGTAGTTTCTATATTCTGGAAACAAGTCCCTTATCAGGTATATAATTTGCAATTTTTTTTTCTTATTCTGTGGACCAGCAAGCACAAATTCTTTATATCTGATGTATTTTGCAGTTCTAGAAAGTTCTTTTGATTCTTACTGATTATAATTCCCTACTTAAATAGTTCAATAGTTCATTCATTTTGTCTATCTTTTTCTTTGTTTTTAACATATTAATCGTAATTATTTTCATGTCTTTATCTCTTAACTTCCGTATCTAGATAGCCTCTGGAACTGAGGGATATTGGTCTGTGTTTTTCTTTCTGGTACTGTTTTTTTTGTACCAGTTTGGCATCAGAGTAACAGCTTCATAGACTGTGTTGAGAGGTGGTCCCTCCTATTCTATTTCCTGAGTTTGTGTAGGTGTGGTGTTAACTCTTTAAACACTTAGTAGAATTCTCCAGTGAAATGTCCTGGGCCTGAAGAGTTCTTTTTTAGGAGATTTTAAATTATGAATTCAGTTTCGTTAATTTTGATAGGGCTATTCAAATCAAATATCCCACATTGGGTGATTGTACTATTTGAGGAATTACTATTCTATCCCATCTAAGTTGTCAAATTTATGGTATAAAGACGTTTATAGTATTCCCTTTGTATCAGTTACCTAGTGCTGCCAAAACTCACTATTCATAGACTTCATATTTGTGAATTTACAAGCTCACTAAAATTTATTTGTAACCCCCAAATCAATATTTGAGGAACTTCTGTGGTTATTTGCAGGCATGTGTTGAGTGGTGAAAAATTTGAGTCGCCTGAAGCACGCATTCCCAGCTATTGTGGAACAAGGCAATACTGTCTGCACACTCGTTTCAGCTTTCATACTGGAAATAAATGTCCATTTTGCAGGCCATTCAGTGCAACATTTTTTACATTTTTATGCTTCTTTTTTGTGATTTTGCTGTTTAAAATGACCCCCAAGTGTAGTTCTGAAATGTCGTCTAGTGTACCTAAATAAATACTATGGTTGGGATGTGCCTTATGGAGAAAATACTTGTGTTAGACAAGCTTCATTCAGGCATTGGGTTCAATGTTAATAAGTCAACAATGTGTATTAAATAAGGTGTCTTTAACAGAAACACACATAAAACAGGGTTAAGTATTGATCAGCTGATAAAAATGTATGACCAGAGGCTTGTAGGACCCTAATCCTGTATTACTCCTAGAAGCAATGGTTTGGTAGTCACTAATTCAGCATTTGTGGCAACTTTATACAACATAACAATCATAAACAATGAAAATCAACTGTAATCATCTAGAAAAGAGGGAGAATAAAGGGGCCACGGAAACATAGTATGTACGCAAGGTTGCCTTAAGGACTCACTTAAGATTGTTGTTGTTGTTGTCAGGTGCTGTTGAGTCAGTTCTGACTCATAGTGACCCTATATACAACAGAACAAAACACTGCCAGGTCCTACGTCATCCCCACAATCGTTGCTATGCTTGAGTCCATTGTTGCAGCCACCGTGTCAATCCGCCTCATTGAGGGTCTTCCTCTTTTTTGCTGACCCTCTATTTTACCAAGCATGAAGTCCTTCTCCAGGTACTGATCTCTCCTAAGATGTCCAAAGTACATGACACATAGTCTCACCATCACTGCCTCTAAGGAGCATTCTAGTTGTACTTCTTCCAAGACAGATTTGTTCAGTTTTTTTTGGCAGTCCATGGTATAATCAATATTCTTCATTGACATCACAATTCAAAGTCATCAATTCTTCCTTCGTCTTCCTAATTGAATGTCCAGCTTTCACATGCATAGGAGGCAATTGAAAACACCGTGGCTTGGGTCAGGTGCACCTTAGTCCTCAAGGTGACATCTTTGCTTTAAAGAGGCCTTTTGCGGCTTATTTACCCAGTGCAATGCATCTTTTGATTTCTTGACTGCTGCTTCCATGGCTGCTGATTGTGGATCCAAGTAAAATGAAATCCTTGAAAACCTCAATCTTTTCTTTGTTCAACATGATGTTGCTTATAGGTCTAGTTGTGAGGATTTTTGTTTTCTTTATGTTGAGCTGTAATCCATACTGAAGCCTGCTGTCTTTGATCTTCATCAGTAAGTGCTTCCAGTCCTCTTTACTTTCAGCAAGCAAGGTTGTGTCATCTGCATAACATAGGTTGATAATGTGTTTTCCTTCAATCCTGATGCCCCTTTCTTCCTCATATAATCCAGCTTCTTGTATTATTTGCTCAGCATACAGACTGAATAGGTATGGTGAAAGGATACCACCCTGACACACACCTTTCCTGACTTTAAACTGATCAGTATCACCTTGTTCTGTTGGAATGACTGCCTCTTGATCCACGTACAGATTCCTCATGAGCACAATTAAGTGTTCCGGAATCATAATATTAGATGTAATTTGTTATGATCCACACCATCGAATACCTTAGCATAGCCAGTAAAACATAGGTAAACATCTTTCTGGTACTCTCTGCTTTCAGCCAGGATCCATCTGACAGCAGGAATGATATCCCTGGTTCCATGTCCTCTTCTAAATCTGGCTTGAATTTCTGGCAGTTCCCTGTTGATACACTCCTGCAGCCACTTTTGAATGATCTTCAGCAAAATTTTGCTTGCATGTGATATTAATGATTTTTTTTTATAATTTCCACATGTGGTTGGATTCCCTGCCTTGGGAATAGGCATAAGTATGAATCTCTTCCAGTTGGTTGGCGAAGTAGCTGTCTTCCAAATTTCTTGGCATAGATGAGTGAGCACTACAGTGCTGCATCTGATTGTTGAAACATCTCAGTTGGTATTCTGTCAATTCCTGGAGCCTTGTTTTTTGCCAATGCCTTCAGTGCAGCTTGGACTTCTGCCTTCAGTACCATCAGTTCCTGATCATATGCTACCTCCTGAAATGGTTGAATGTCAATCAATTCTTTTTGGTATAGTGACTCCATGTATTCCTTCCATCTTCTTTGGATACTTCCTGCGTCATTTAATATTTTCTGCGTAGAATCATTTATTATTGCAACTCGAGGCTTTAATTTTTTCTTCAGTTCTTTCAGCTTGAGAAATGCTGAGCATATTCCTCCCTTTTCCTTTTCTATCTCCAGGTCTTGCACATGCCATCATAATATTTTCTTTGTCTTCTCAAGCTGCCCTTTGAAATCTTCTGTTCAAAACTCTTACTTCATCATTTTTTTCTTTTGCTTTAGCTACTTGACATTCAAGAGCAAGTTTCAGAATCCCTTCTGACATCCATTTAGGTTTTCTTTTTCTCTGTTATCTTTTTAAGGACCTCTTGCTTTCTTCATGTATGATGTCCTTGATGTCACTCCACAACTTGTCTGGTCTTCAGTCATTAGTGTTTAACTATTCAAACCTATTCCTGAGATGGTCTCTAAATTCAGGTGGTATATACTCTGGGTTGTACTTTGGCTCTCATAGACTTGTTCTAATTTCCTTCAAATTCAACTTGAGCTTGCATATGAGTAATTGATGGTCTGATCCACAGTCAGCCCCTAGTCTTGTTCTGACTGATGATATTGAGCTTTTCCATCGTCTCTTTCCACATATGTAGTCTATTTGATTCCTGTGTATTCCATCTGGTGAGGTCCACGTGTATAGTCGCTGTTTATGTTGGTGATAAAAGGGTATTTGCAATGAAGAACTTGTTCGTCTTGCAAAATTCGATCATATGATGTCTGACATCATTTCTATCACCAAGGCCGTATTTTCCAAAGACCCATCCTTCTTCTTTGTTCCCAACTTTTGCATTCCAATCACAAACAATTATGAATGCATCCTGATTGCATGTTCTATGAATTTCAGACTGCAGAAGTTGATGAAAATCTCCAATTTCTTCGTCTTTGGCCTTAGTGGTTCATGCATAAATTTGAATAATAGTCATATTAATTGGTCTTCCTTGTAGGCATGTGGTTATTATACTATCAATGACAGCATTGTACTTCAGGATACATCTCAAAATGTTCTTTTTGACCATAAATGCAACACCATTCCTCTTCAAGTTGTCATTCCTGGCATGGTAGATCACATGATTGTCCTATTCAAAATAACAAATATCAGCCCATTTCAGGTCAATAATGGCTAGGATATTGATCCTCATGCATTCTATTTCATTTTTGACAACTTACAAATTTCCTGGATTCATAATTCATACATTCCACATTCTGATCATTAATGGGTGTTTGTAGCTGTTTCTTCTCATTTTGAGTCACGTTACATTAGCAAATGAAGGTCCCAAAAGCTTGACTCTATCCATGTCCTTAAGGTCGACTCTACTTTGAGGAGGCAGCTCTTTTCCAGTCTCATTTTGAGTGCCTTCCAACCTGAGGGGCTCATCTTCCAGCAGTATCTCTGACAATGTTCTGCTGCTATTCATAATGTTTTCAGAAGTAGATTGTTGGATCCTTTTTCCTAGCCTGTCTTAATCTGGAAGCTAATTATAATTATTATTCTTTAATTATTATAATGAGGGAAAATGGGCAAGAAATTGAGGACATGAAAGGATGTGGGAAAGTGAAAAGGTGATAGATTCAATGAATTTTAGGCCCAAGAGAGGTTGAGGAACCATTGGACTCAGGATAAGCCAAAACAGTGTGCTAGAAAGATAGGAAGTGATGGTCTGAGAAAGATTATGGAAGTGTTACAGTAGGTTTATACAATTCTGGGACCAAGTTGGGGAGATCTGTGGAGGAAATAAAAAGTTGGGCACCTTCAGCATGTGTATTTAAAGTCAGAGGTCTAGGTGAGATCAGGAAAAAAGAGAATATAGTTTGAGAAGAAGGTCCAGGACCAAGCCATGAGTCACTCCGATATTGAGAAGCATAGCTGGGAAGGCTGTATCAGCAAGGTCTTGTCCAGGGAACCACCTCTGCTCTCAGGTGCAGGATTTACACATTTCTCAGTGCCTTTCTCTAGAACCTCCACTGTTCTGATCCGCTGAGGCTCTTCTTTTCTGGGAAAGTCTTGTTCTATGCTCTAAATCCACGTCTACCTCTACCTTTCATGTCTTCACCAAAAAACATTTGTTTTCAGGTCTCTCTCCCCCAAGGATATTAGATGATGAGCAAAACAAACAACTGATTTGTTTTAATGTAAAACATGCTACCTTGCTCTGGGATACTTAGAGCTCAACAGAAGATTTCTAAAGATGAAATGCCCTAACCTACATTTTCTCAAAGAGAGATTCATGGACCAATGTTAGGGATGCACGTAAAATTGCAGGTGCCTGGGATTCATTCAGAAGAGCCCTGGTGGCACAGTGGTTAAGTGCTGGCTGCTAACCAAAAGATCGGCAGTTCGAATCCATCAGCTGCTCTGCAAGAGAAATATGTGGCAGTTTGCCACCGTAAAGAGTACAGCCTTGGAAACCATGTGGGGCGGTTCTACTCTGTCATATAGGGCTGCTACAAGTTAGAATTGACTTAAAGGCAACAGGTTTAGTTTTCTTGTTTTGTTTTGATGAGGGGAGCTCACTCTGGACCTACTGGATTAGAATCTGGAATGAGGCTCAGAATCTGAACTTCTATAGGCTCTCCTGTTGTTTCTTATGTGCCCTAGAGTTTCAAAAAGAAAGCCTTACCCATAGGGATAAATCTCAAATCTCTATTGGTGGAACTTCAGGCCCAGGGCAGATTGGCACAATGTGATTGCAGAGGTCTCCAAGTATCTCAGCTCTGCTTTTCCAATTACACTGCATCATCACTCTTCCCATTTCCACTGGAAGCAAAACTAACCTAGTTTTACATAAATGAATATTTATACAGTCTATGCACAAAATCCAACTTTATATGGACTCCTGGATGAGAGATGTGGAGGCACACGAAGACAGTCATTTTTATTTGAGAGGTAGAAAGAATCTGCAAGACCAGACTTCTATTCTGGGCCAAAATAGATATGGAAAGAAGTTTGGAAATGATTAATTTAAAATGACACAATCCATTTTAAAGCCTGAGCCGAGAGCACTGATGCAGGGGCTGGAGGACATCACGCCGACCATGAGCAGGGCTGGAGCAAGGCTGTTGGCAGCTTTGTGCTTCCGAAGGTTTTTCTATACTGCTTCATCAATCTGTTCTTAACCCCTTCTGCCTAGAATTTCCTTAGTGGAAATTAAAACTAATCTTAGACATAAGTGCCTGTGCTTTGAACTGCTGACCTCTGTTAGTCAAATAGACACATCCAAAGAGTGTGTAGGGTACATTTACATGTGATGGGAAAGATTTTAAGGAAGGCAAGATAATGTATCTACCAGATTGTTTAGTCAGGCCCTAAAAAAACTGGACTCCTCACCTTGTGTTATCAGCCTTTCCTGACAGTTGGCCTCCTTGCTTCTGGTGTCTTAGTAAAACGGCTCTGCAATTTCTGAAAAGACAACTCTGCTGCAGTTATTGTTGACAAGCTAGAAGCTGAGAAATAATGGAAACTTACTATTGCTATAAACTTTTTCATAATTTATTTTTTTAAAAATCATGTTTCATATAGCATAAACACTGAAACGTGAAAAAGAATGCTTCAAGCCTGTTAGGAAAAAAAAAAAAAAGGATAATATATTTATGACCACAGGATAGGAAAGAATTTCAGTGAGGCACAAAAAGCCTAACTGATAAAAGTCTAATAAATAGGCTCACATCAAAATTTAAAACTTTAGCATGGTAAAAGACACCATAAACAAAATTAAAGGCAAGTGACAGACCAAAAGAAGATATTTGCAACACATGAAGCAAACAAAGGTTTAGTATCCAGAATATACAAAGACAGCCTAAAATTGAACAGGAAAAAAGAAAAATAGCCCAATAGAAAATGTGCAAAGGCTACTAACAAGCAATTCACAGAAGAGGAACTCCAAATGGCCAATAAGTATGTGGAAAAAATGCCTCGGCTCACTAGTATTGAAGAAAATGCAATAAAATCAGTAAGATATTATTTCACATTCGTCAGACTAAGAAAAATAAAAATGTCTGAATCCATCAGAGGTGATTCTTAGTTGCAAACTACAGAAGCCAACCACAGTTAGGTTAAACAGAAAAAATTGTATTAAATTATAGTTGCTAACATTTAGTGATTGTTCACTATGTGCCAGGTACAGCTCCAAAGGTTTTATATGTATTCGCTCATTTGATCCTCACAACTCTACAAAACAGGTGGAATTATTTCTCACGTGTTACAGAGGAGGAAGTGAGCTTTGAGAGGTTAATTGTCCAAGGTTACACAGCTATTTGTCAAGAAACAACAGCTTGAACAGCTTGATTCCAGAGTTTACCCGTTTTAGAATTCACCCTCAACTGTTAGAAAATTCACAGACTATGAGAGAGGCAGGGTCCACGCCCAAAATCAAACCATCCCGTTTCAATGAAGCTCTACAACCATCAGGAACACTGGATCCCGACCACCATTTGTGTCACAAATACCATCAATGCCAGCCACATAATGTTGCTTTGGAATCTCTGTCTCTCTGTGTGGCCTCTGAAAAGTGGATGTAGCTGCTGCCAACAAGAGTGGATTCCAAGGGCTACCTGCTTCCTGTTAAGTCATTGACTTTCCATTCACGGCCTGGTTTAGATGAATCTCACTGAAAAGCCACAGTATATGCCTCGTGGGGGTGGGAAAGAGAGTATTTGGTGTGCGTAGTGGGAAATAGAGGCTCATCATTTGGACATTCCCCAAACATAGGAAGGATATTCAAGGGTGCTAAATTTTTTTTTTAAGTAGCCAAGAAATGACAAATGTTTACCACGCTGACAATACCATATGATAAACATGATGTAGGGAAACAAGAACTTTTGGTAGAAGTGTAATGGGTACAACTTACATGGAGAGTATTTTGGCAATACCTGATACAATGTAAAATGTACCCACCTCACAGTTTATCTTTTTAGAGAAACTCCACAACATGTGCACAAGAAGACATGTAAAAATGTCTACTGCAGCAGTATTTAAAATAGCAAAATATTGGAAACAGACTACCTTTCCATCAATAAGGAGATAAATAAGTAAATTGTGTTATGAAATGAAATATCATACAGCCGTTAAAGTGAATGACCTAAATTTATATTAAGCAAGATGAATAGTATTCAATAACATGATGGTGAAAAAAATTAGGAAATGACATATACCACAAAGAGCATTTATTTAAATTCAAAACAAACAGAGTACATATATGTAATGAGTATAAAAACATGGATAAAGGATACACATGGCATTCATGATCAGTGAAGTATGAGTGGCCTCTGATAAGGAACAGGAGGCTGGAACACGGGAGGGAGCCAAGGGGAATTTTAACTTCATTCAAAATATTTTTCCCTGAATTAAATTTTAAAAACTGAAGCAGAAATGTTAAAACGTTGACATATTTTTTTTCTTTTTTAGTGATGAATGCATGGGAGTTGGCTAATTATTTTGTGTATTTTTAAAAAATAGTTGTTATTCAACAACCTATGGCTGCAACAATGGGCTCAAACATAGCAACAATTGTGAGGATGGTGCAGGACCAGGCAATGTTCTGTTCTGTTGTACATAAGGTCGCTATGAGTTGGAGTCAACTTGATGGCATCTAACAACAATAATACAACTATGTGAATTTTGGAGTCTTGCCAATTTAACCCATTTCTTTCAGAAATATTTTATTCTGTTTCATAATCTTCTCTCCTGGATCATTAAAGGGCAAAACTTTATTACTAATATTGAAGCTGTATAATTCATTTGATTAGTGTTCCATTTTGATGACTACAGAGATTTGTACATTTCCCAGGTTATTTCATCTTAAAAGTTTAGATACCATTTTTCTCAAAGGTACAATCTATATTTAACTCCTTTCTCTTTGCATAATGTGCCAAAAGTGATTTGCCTATTGCTTTCTGGCTAATGAAGATAGAATCTAGTTGATAACAGAGAATAAAACCATTTTTTCTTTAATAAATGAAAAAACAATTCAACGGGAACAGTATCTAAACCAAAGCAGTTTCATTGTAAGGTCTATTTTAAGTAACAGAAAATTGAGAATATTTGCTTCTAAAATATACACAGAGTGTCCTTGAAGCTACAATGTTAAAGACAGATCTTAAGCTGCTTATCTCTTCCCGAGGTATTCTATTTTATTAGGCCCTTGAAGAGTTTGAGATTTCGGTAGAATCAAGCCTCCCTACATACAGAGAAAACTTAGTCAATTTCCTGCTAGCTTTGGAATAGATGTGGGCCCTCGTAGCACAGTGGTTAAAGCACTCAGGCGCTAACTGAAAGGTCAGCAGTTCCAACCCACCAGCTGTTCACTCTGCAGGAGAAAGATGTGACAATCTGCTTCTGTAAGGATTGACAGCCTTGGAAACCTTATAGGGCAGTTCTACTCTGTCCTGTAGCATCACTGTGAGTTGGAATTGATAGCAGTGGGTTTGGGTGGTTTTGGAACAGACAATTTGTTATAAGTGCAATCACTTAAGGCTTCTGACTCAGGGAAGCTCACATAGATATCTGCTGGATCCAGCTGGTAGATTAACCTATTAACAGACTTTCTGAACCACAGAGGTATGTAGGGAAATTTAATCTACCTGACAGAGGCTCAGACTACCAAACTGATATCCCTTCTGATAATGGGAAATGATTACAGTTTTCAGGGCTCAAGCTTTCTTTAGAGAAAACATGAAGTGGTCATAGTTAGTACCTACTTAAATTGGTGACGAGATATTTGCATAGGAGATTTATCGACTCAACGGCACTGGGTTTTTTTTACATATATATATATATAAGCATTACATCAGAAGATGGAGAACAAGTATCCTTCATTTCTGCTGACGTCAGCTGTAGATTTAGTTAACTGATAATAGTAAGAATTCAAGTTTTAACATAAAAAATGATTGACAGGAATGATAATGAAAAGTTGGAAGCATAAGATGAAGAGCTCTTACACTAACTAACTCTTTTATCAAAGGATTATAAAAACAAAACCGGTAGTTTTTAGCATAAGATGACATGCACAGCATAAAGGATAATTTAAAACGGTCTTTCCAAAAACAAAAAAACCAAACCCAGTGCCATTGAGTCGATTCCGACTCATAGCGACCCTATAGGACAGAGTAGAACTGCCCCAAAGAGTTTCCAAGGAGTGCCTGGCGGATTTGAACTGCTGACCCTTTGGTTAGCAGCCATAGCACTTAACCACTACGCCACCAGGGTTTCCAAAGCGGTCTTTAGTGGCATAAAAATACACTGGAGTGATAGACACCAAAATAAGTATAGTGATTACCTGTGGGGATGGGAAGAGGAGGTGAAAGGAAAGGTTATACAGGAGATTTCAGCTATTTGGTAATATTTTGTTAAGCTTGGTGATCGGTACATAGGTGTTTGTTATGGTACTATTTATTATTTTGTTTTTCTGGAACATTTCATAATCATATTTAAAAGAAAGAAGTGTTTGTGAAGGCCTAGAAGATTTGTGCCATTCCAGATACCACACTTAAGGAGAAATTTAGACAAATAATTATTATTTAGATGATTAGGTCTGTAATGATGAGATTGTAGACTCTGGCATATAAGGAAAAGTTGAATGGACTGGGGATGTTTAGCCGGATAGAAAAGACTTGGGTGTAAAGAGGATGATTTCTTCTTTTTTTCTTGGTGAAAATATACACAACACCACATACCCTAATCCAACTATTTCTACACGTATACTGCAGTGACGTCGATTACATTCTTCAAGTAGTACAGCCATTCTCACTATCTTTTTCCAAATTATTCTACTACCATTAACATAAACTCATTGCCCCCTAAGAAAAATTCCCCCTTTCCCCTCTCTTTCCCACTCCTGGTACCACTAAAAATTTTTGGTTTCTATATATTTGCTTATTTCATATAAGTGAGATCATTAGTATTTTTCCTTTTGGGATTGACTAATTTCACTCAACATAATGTTTTCAAGGCTCATCCATGTTGCGGCATGTGGCAGAACTTCATTTCCCTTTATGGCTGAGTAATCTTCCATCGTATGTGTATGTAGCACATTTTGTTTATCCATTCATCTGTTGATGAACACTTCGGTTGTTTCCTCCTTTTGGCTATTCTGAATAGTGCTGCTTTCAAGTCTTTTGGGTATATACCTAAGAGTAGAATACCTGGGTTATATGGTAGGTAGTTAGTTCTATGTTCAAATTTTTTAACTGTTCCCCACAGTGGCTGTACCATTTTACATTCCTACCAGCCATGGATGAGGGTTCCTGTTTCTCCACAACCTCGTTAACACCTGTTGTTTCCCGGATTTTTTTTTTTTTTTTTTTATTAATCCATATTCATTCTAAAACCTGTGAGATGGTATCTCATTCTGGCTACGATTTGCATCTCTCTAACGGCTAATGACGTTGAATGTCTTTTCATGTGCCTATTGACCATTCGAACATCCTCTTTGGTGCAATGCCTGTTCAAGTTGTTTCCCATTTTTTTTAATTTTTTATTCTGCTTTAAGTGACAGTTTACAAATGAAGTCAGTCTCTCATACAAAAATTAATATATACCTTACTATGTACTCCTAGTTGCCCTCCCCCTAATGAGACAGCACACTCCTTCTCTTCACTCTCTATTTTCGTGGCCATTCGGCCAGCTTCTGACCCCCCTTGCCCTCTCATCTCCCCTCCAGACAGGAGCTGTCCACACAGTCTCCAAGAAGCTCACTCCTTACCAGTATCATTTTCTATCCCATAGTCCAGACCAATCCCTGTCTGAAGAGGTAGCTTTAGGAATGGTTCCTCTCTTGGGCTAAAGAAGGGGACCATGACTCCCAGGGTCCTTCTGGTCTCAGTCAGACCATTAAGTCTGGTCTTTTTATGAGAATTTGAGGGCTGCATTCCACTGCTCTCCTGCTCCCTTAGGGGTTCTCTGTTGTGCTCCCTGTCAGGGCAGCCACCTATTGTAGCCGGGCACAATCTAGTTCTTCTGGTCACAGGCTGATGTAGTCTCTGGTTTATATGGCCCTTTCTGTCCTTGGGCTCATAATTACCTTGTTATCTTTTGTGTTTTTCATTCTCCTTTGCTCCAGGTGGGTTGAGACCAATTGATGCATCTTAAATGGCTGCTTGCTAGCGTTTAAGACCCCAGACACCACTCTCCAAAGTGGGATGCAGAATGTTTTCTTAATACATTTTATCGTGCCTATTGACCTAGATGTCCCCTGAAACCATGGTTCTCAAACCCATGCCCCTGCTGCACTGGCCTTCAAAGCATTCAGCTTATTCAGGAAACTTCTTTGCATCTGGTTTAGTCCAGTTGTGCTGACCTCTCCTGTATTGCCTGTTGTCTTTCCCTTCACCTAAAATAGATCCTGTCTACTACCTAATTAGTGAATACGCCTCTTCCTCTCTCCCTCCCCACTCTCGTAAACATCAAAGAATATTTTCTTCTGTGTTTAAACTATTTTTCGAGTTCTTATGATAGTGGTCTCATACAATATTTGTCCTTTTGCAACTGACTAATTTCACTCAACATAGAGCCTTCCAGATTCCTCCATGTTATGAAATGTTTCACAGATCCATCATTGTTCTTTATTGATGTGTAGTAGTCCATTGTGTGAATATACCATAGTTTATTTATCCATTCATCCGTTGATGAGCATCTTGGTTGCTTCCATCTTTTTGCTATGTAAACAGTGCTGCAGTGAACATGGGTGTGCATGTATCTGTTCATGTAAAGGCTCTTATTTCTCTAGGATATATTCCAAGGAGTGGGACTACTGGATGGTATGGTAGTTCTATTTCTAGCTTTTTAAGGAAGCGCCAAATCAATTTCCAAAGTGGTTGTACCATTTTACATTTCCACTAACAGTGTATAAATGTTCCAGTCTCTCCACAGCCTCTCCAACATTTATTGTTTTGTGTTTTTTGGATTAATGCCAGCCTAGTTGGAGTGAGATGTAATCTCATGGTAGTTTGGATTTGCATTTCTCTAATGGCTAATGATCATGAGCATTTCCTCATGTATCTGTTAGCTACCTGAATGTCTTCTTTAGTGAAGTGCCAGTTTATATCCTTTGCCCATTTTTTAATTGGGTTATTTGTCTTTTTGTAGTTGAGTTTTTGCAGTATCATGTAGATTTTAGAGATCAGACGCTGATCAGAAATGTCATAGCTAAAAACTTTTACCCAATCTGTAGGTAATCTTTTTACTCTTTCGGTGAAGTCTTTGGATGAACATACCAAAAACCCACCAAACCCACCACCACTGAGTTGATTCCGACTCATAGTGACCCTATAGGACAGAGTAGAACTGCCCCATAGAGTTTAGGTGTTTGATTTTTAGGAGCTCCCATTTCTCTACTTTCTCTTCTGGTGTTTGTGCATTGTCAGTAATGTTTTATACAGTGTTTATGCCATGTATTAGGGCTCCTAGTATTGTCCCTATTTTTTGTTCCATGATCTTTATCCTTTCAGATTTTATATTTAGGCCTTTGATCCATTTTGAGTTACTTTTTGTGCATGGTGTGAGGTATGGGTCTTGTTCCATTTTTTTGCCGATGGATATCCAGTTATGACAGCATCATTTGTTAAAGAGACTGTCTTTTCCCCATTTAACTGACTTTGGGCCTCTGTCAAATATCAGCTGGTATTATGTGGATGGCTTTATGTCTGGATTCTCAGTTCTGTTCCATTGGTCTGTATATCTGTCGTTGTACCAGTTCCAGGCTGTTTTGACCATTTTGGTGGTATAATCAGTTCTAAAATCAGGTAGAGTGAGGCCTCCCACTTTGTTCTTCTGTTTCAGTAATGCTTTACTTATCTGGGGTCTCTTTCCCTTCCACATGAAGTTGCTGATTTGTTTCTCCAACTCATTAAAAAATGTCTTTGGAATTTGGATCAGGATTGCATTGTATCTATAGATCGCTTTTGGTAGAATAGACATCTTTACAATGTTAAGTCTTCCCATCCATGAGCAAGGTATGTTTTTCCACTTATGTAGTTCTCTTTAGGTTTCTTGCAGTAGTGTCTTGTCATTTTCTTTGTATAGGTCTTTTACATCTCTGTTAAGATTTATTCCTAAGTATTTTATTTTATTGGGGGCTACTGCAAATTGTATTGATTTGGCAATTTCCTCTCCAATGTTCTTTTTGTTGGTATAGAATAATCCAACTGATTGTCGTATGTTTATCTTGTATCCTGATGTTCTGCTGAACTCTTCTATTAGTTTCAGTAGTTTTCTTAAGGATTCCTTAGGGTTTTCTGTGTATAAGATCATATCATCTGCAAATAAAGATACTTTTACTTCCTCCTTGCCAATCTGGATGCCATTTATTTCTTTATCTAGCCTAATTGCTCTGGCTAGGACCTCCAGCACAATAAGAGTGGTGATAAAGGGCATCCTTGCCTGGTTCCTGATCTCAAGGGGAATGCTTTCAGGCTCTCTCCATTTTGGATGATGTTCGCTATTGGTTTTGTATAAATACCCTTTATTATGCTGAGGATTTTTCCTTCTATTCCTATTTTGCTGAGAGTTTTTATCATGAATGGGTGTTGGACTTTGTCAAATGCCTTTTCTGCATCAATTGATAAGATATGTGATTCTTGTCTTTTGTTTTGTTTATATGATGGATTACATTAATTGTTTTTCTAAAGTTGAACCTTCCCTGCATACCTGGTATGAATCCCACTTGGTCAAGGTGAATTATTTTTTTGATATGTTCTTGAATTCTCTTGGCTAGAATTTTGTTGAGGATTTTTGCATCTAAGTTCATAAGGGATATAGGTCTGTAATTTTCTTTTTTTGTGGTGTCTTTACCTGGTTTTGGTATCAGGGATATGGTGGCTTCATAGAATGAGTTTGGGAGTATTCCATCTTTTTCTATGCTCTGGAATACCTTTAGTAGTAGTGGTGTTAACTCTGCTCTGAAAGATTGGTAGAACTCTGCAGTGAAGCCATTGGGCCAGGGCTTTTTTTTTTGTTGGGAGTTTTTTAAATTACCTTTTTAATCTCTTCTTCTGTTATGGGTTTATTTAGTTGTTCTACCTCTGTCTGTGTTAGCTTAGGTAGGTAGTGTGTTTCTAGAAAATCATCCATTTCTTCTAGGTTTTCAAATTTGTTAAAGTACAACTTTTCCTAGTAATCTGATATGATTGTTTTAATTTAATTTGTGTCTGTTGTGATATCACCAATCTCATTTCTTATTCGGGTTCTTTACCTCCTCTCCTGTTTTTCTTTTGTCAGTTTTGCCAGTTATTTTTTTCAAAGAACCAGCTTTTGTTCTTGTTAACTCTTTCAATTATTTTTCTGTTCCCTATTTCATTTAATTCTGCTCTAATTTTTATTATTTGCTTTCTTCTGGTGCCTGAGGGCTTCTTTTATTGCTCTCTTTCTATTTGTTCAAGTTGTAGGGATAATTCTGTGATTTTGGTCCCTTCTTTCTTTTGTATGTGGGCATTTATTGATATAAATTGACCTCTGAGCATTGCTTTCACTCTGTCCCAGAGGTTCTGATAGGAAGTGTTTTCATTCTCATTGGATTCTATGAATTTCTTTATTCCATCCTTCAAGTCTTCTGTAATCCAGTCATTTTTGAGCAGGGTATTTTTCGGTTTCCAAGTGTTTGATTTCTTTTCCCTGCTTTTTCTGAAATTGATTTCTACTTTTATTGCTTTTGGTCAGAGAAGATACTTTGTAATATTTTGATGTTTTGGATTCTGCTAAGGCTTGCTTTATGACCTAATATGTGGTCTATTCTAGAGAATGTTCCACATGCACTAGAAAGAAAGTATACTTGGCTGCTGTTGGGTGGAGTGTTCTGTATACGTCTATGAGGTCAAGTTGATTGATTGTGCCATTTAGATCTTCTGTGTCTTTATTGAGCTTCTTTCTGGATGTCCTGTTCTTCACCGAAAATGGTGTGTTGAAGTCTCCTACTATTATTGTGGAGCTGTCTATCTCACTTTCCAATGCTGCTAAACTTTGTTTGTGTATCTTGCAGCCCTCTCATTGGGTGTATATACGTTTAATATGGTTATATCCTCCTGGTAATTGTCTCCTTAATCATTATATAGTGTCCTTCCTTACCCTTTGTGGTGGATTTAACTTTATAGTCTATTTTGTCAGAAATTAATATTACCACTCCTGCTCTTTTTTGATTGTTGTTTGCTCGACATATTTTTTTTCCATCCTTTGAGTTTTAGTTTGTTTGTGTAAGTCTAAGGTGTGTCTCTTGTAGGCAGCGTATAGACAGATCTTGTTTTTTTATCCATTCTGCCACTTTCTGTCTCTTTATTGGTGCATTTGGTCCATTTACATTCAGCATAATTATGGATAGGTATGAGTTTAGTGCTGTCATTTTGACGTCTTTTTTTGTGTGTTGTTGACAGTTTCTTTTCTCACTTAATTTTTCTGTGCTGAGTAGTTTATGTATTGTCTTTTCCTCTTCTTCATTGTTGTTGATTTTGTTTCTGCTGAGTCTCTATTTTTTTCTTGTATTTTATTTTGATGAGTAGGATCATTAGTCTCCTTTATGGTTACCTGAATATTGTCCCCTATTTTTCTAAGTTTATACCTAATTTTCTTTCATGTCTTTATTTTCTTCCTGTCCATATGAAAGATCTATGACCACATTTCTTAGTCTCCCTTTATTGTTTTAATGTTGTCTTCTTTTACATAATGACATTGATATTTCCCTGTTTCGAGCCTTTTTTTTTTTAATTTTGTTTTATTTTTGTGTTTTCCCTTTCTGGGTTAACATATTATTGCGCTGTCCTGTGTTCTAGCCTTGGGTCAATATTTGATATTATTGATTTTCTAACCAGAGAAGTCCTTTTAGTATTTCTTGTAGTTTTGGGTTGGTTTTTACAAATTCCCTAAACTTCTGTTTATCTGGAAATGTCTTAATTTCGCCTTCATATTTGAGAGACAGTTTTGCTGGATATATGATTCTTGGCTGGCAATTCTTTTCCTTCAACTCTTGATATAAGTCATCCCATTGCTTTCTTGCCTGCATGGTTTCTGCCAAGTAGTCCAAGCTTATTCTTATTGACTCTTCTTTGTAGGTGACTTTTCGTTTATCTCTAGCCGCTCTTAAAATTTCTCTCTTTATCTTTGGTTTTGGCAAGTTTGATTATAATATATCTTGGTGACTTTCTTTTAAGATCTACCTTATGTGGAGTTCCATGAGCATGTTGGATAGATATCTTTTCATCTTTCGTGATATTAGGGAAGTCTTCTGCCAACAAATCTTCAACAATTCTCTCTGTATTTTCTGTTGTCCCTCCCTGTTCTGGTACTCCAGTCACTTGTAGGTTATTTCTCTTGATGGAGTCCCACATGATTCTTAGGGTTTCTTCATTTTTTGTAATTCTTTTCCCTGATTTTTCTTCATATATATTGGTGCAAGTGTTTTATCTTCAATCTCACTAATTCTGGCTTCCACTTTCACAATTCTGCCCCTCTGACTTTCTGTTGAGTTGTCTAATTCTGTAATTTTATTGTTAATCTTCTGAATTCTGATTGCTGTCTCTCTATGGATCTTTGCAGCTTATTAAATTTTTCATTATGTTCTTGAATAATGTTTTTAATTTCTTTAGCTGCTTTATCTGTATGTTCCTTGCTTATTCTGCATATTGCCTGATCTCCTTCCTGATGTCTTGAAGAGTTCTGTATATTAAAATTTTGTATTCTACATCTGGTAATTCCAGGAAGGTATCTTCATCCGGAAGATCCCTTGGGTATTTGTTTTGAGAGCTTGTTGAAGCGATCACGGTCTGCTTCTTTATGTGATTTGATATTGACTGTTTTCTCCAAGCCACCTATAAGTTATTGTATTAGCTTATTTTATGTTTGCTTACTGTATCCTAGCTTCTTTCTTTGTTTTGATATGCCCAAATAGGTTGCTTGAGTGAGCTAGCTTGATCATTTTTGCCTTTGAAGCTCTGATGTCTTGTCACCAGATTGCTAGAGCTGTTATCAGGTATATCTGTCTAGGAGTCCATTCACTTTTCTTTTATGGATTCAGCTCACATGTCCAGGTAGTTGGTCATCAAGTGTGTGGTACAGGCTCTGTCCTACAGTCTTAGAGGGGCAGGGGTGATTGGTGTAGGTACTGGTATCTGGTTGCAGCTGTAGATCACCGTCTGAACAAGGCAGGGGACAGACAACTGCCCCCAAGTGTCTGTAAGGAAAGTGCATCCCTGTTCCCTAGTGCACACAGGTGAGTGGGCTCTGCAGATGGACCATGGGCACCCAGTGCTTTTGGTTGTAAGGTTGGGAGATATCAGTTATCCTTGGACCCTTGTCATTGGTTGCTGGGTGACGTGAGCAGAGCCACCAGTCCTTAGGCCCCTGATGTGGGTAGGTGAGGACCCTGTTTAATAGGCAAAGTAGTGTTGAACATCAAACACTGACCTCTCCATCGCACAGCTGAAACAGTTGCAGTCTACCGACAAGGTCCTATTCTCCTGAAATAGGCCCACATAGGTCCATTCAGTGGGGAAAAGTATTCAAAGTCCATGGACCATTTATGCCTGAACAGGAGCCACTTCCGTCCTGACCTCCCCAGGTTAGAGGAGCTGGCAGATTATCTTTTCCCCTAATTGTGAATTTATTTCTTCTCCTAGGGCAGAAGAATGGCTCAGAGCACTCAGCAGAACCTATCTCAGGCCCAGGGAAATTGACAGCCACCGAAGCCAGCTTGGGGGCCGGGGGCATGGTAAAATATATGCAAGTACTTAGCTTTTGCTGAGAGTGCCATTCTTTTCTGGTTCCGGACGTGTGAGTAGGCTGTGCGGCTGGCTGTTTCTCCCTGAGGAGACTGCTGCTGAACAGTACCACCAGCCCGCCACAGTCACTCCTGGGAAT
The DNA here is from genome assembly GCF_024166365.1 of Elephas maximus indicus. NCBI lineage: Eukaryota > Metazoa > Chordata > Mammalia > Proboscidea > Elephantidae > Elephas > Elephas maximus. Next base: position 127,663,653 of record NC_064822.1, read on the forward strand.
GGTGCCTGGGGGTTCCCAGCTATTCAGGTCTGGAAACTCCTCTCTATTTCTGGACCATCTCTCCCACCCCCTGCCACTCAGTCCATTTTCTAAGTTTGCCCTTGATGTTCAGGGCTCCTAACTTGTCATAAATTAATTGTTTCACTTGTTTTTTCAGGTCTTTGTTGTAAGAGAGATCACTGGAAGTATCTGACTACTCTGCCATTTTGGCCCCACCTCCTCCCATTTTTTGATTGGATCATTTGTCTCTTTGTTCTTAAGTTGTAGAAGTATTTTATAAATTCGGATATTAGACCCATGTTGAATATATAATTCTTAAAATTTTTTCCCGATCTGTAGGTGTCTTTTCACTTTTTAATAAAGTCCTTTGATGAACAAAAGTATTTAACTTTTATGAGGTCCTGTTTATCTATTTTGTCTTTTGCTGCTCAAAGGATGATTTGACACAGCAAAGAACATGGGGACCCATTGGCGTCGAGTCAATTCTGACTCAGCAGACATGGGAGGTAACATAAATATTTGCATTATAGTGCTGTGGAAAAAGGAATAGATTTGTTCTATGACCCTAAGCGGTTAAAAACAAATAAACCAGGGAGCAGTTTAGGAGAATCAATGTAAAGAAAAGCTACACAACAATGGAATAGCCAACATTTTTAAACTGGTTGTGTAGAACTTGTCTTTGAGGATTACTTGACTTGACTCACAGATGTAATTCAAGCAAAGATGAACTAATAATACTAAAAGTAGAGTTTTCCAAAACTCTACTTTTAGTAGTATCAGTCCCCCCCCCCCACCCATGGTAAATACATGAATTTTTCGTCAGATCTTTGTCTCCCCTGATGGGAAGGCTGTTCAAGGAGCTGGCCATGCTAGTATTCTCGCAGGAATGAGGTGAGGGGTCTGGAAATGTGATTTATCAACAGTCAAGATACACTGTGCCTGATAATAAAGCAAAGGCCTAAGAGAAAATGCTGGGCCCATCCAAATTAGATTATTCAAAGGGATTGTCAGAAGGTACAGAGTCAAACAGAAGCTGAAGAACAAAATTAGTTGAACTGTTGATCAGAATGGGTGAAATAAATAAGACTTGGTCTAAAAATTTCCAGCCACACATGCCAATTTCCTCTATTGGTTCTTGTATTCATCTACTGCTTAGTTATACAGCTAACTTGGGCTCATTTATGGAGCTCGCGTTTGGGTGAATGGACAGTCACTATTCTGGAGAGAAAAGCTAAACTTTTGTTTCCATCACTGAGGAGTGGAATGGCTTTGTAAGAGCAGTCAGCATAGTCTACGACACTTAAGTACATTGACCAGTTCATCCAATGCCCTTCAGTTACCAGCTCGTGACCTTGAGAAAATTATTTTACTTAATAACCAATTGCCATTGAGTTGATGCCAACTCATGGCAACCCCATGTGTGTCAGAGCAGAACTGTGCTCCATAAAATCTTCAATGGTTGAGTTTTTCAAAACTAGGTTGCCAGATCTTTCTTCCAAAGTGCCTGTGGGTGAACTTGAACGACCAACCTTTGGGTTAGCAGCTGAGCATGCTAAACATTTGTACCACTTATCTGAGCCTTAATTACCTTATCTGTAAAATAGAGATATTACTATTGCGTGCCTCACATGTTAAATGAGAAAGTTTATGTATATATCCATCAGCCTAGGATCTGGCACATAGTAAATTCTCAATAAATGGGCTTAAAACTGAAATGGGACATTGAGAAGGCATAATTACCCCTATTGCTGTATCCTTTATGCCAGGTATTCAATCAATATTTGTAAAATAAATTAGCACTGAGAAGACAAACAAAGGGTCATGGATGTGACCCAGACAATTGGGCACCAAAAGATAGAAAATGAACAAAGTGCAGTGGTTGGTGTTGTTTGGGGCCAGGGGAGTTGAGTATGGCGGCAATGCATAAAAGAAAAGGAAATCTGGTATTTTTGCAGAGAGGGTTTCCCAACTGTAGGCTGGAGATGTGGCTAAGAAAAAGACAGGTTAGAAACACTGGGCAATGATGTTACAGGGGCATTTGAGTTTGTGAGCAAGTCCAATGGTCCCCTGACCAATGACAGATATAGCAGAGAGGGGCGTGCTGGAGAGTTTCAAATCAAGTGAAAATTCTTATGTACTACATTTTAAATTTTAAGTGGAGAATGCGGTCCACCAGAATTTTAGTAGGCTGGTCCTGTTGATTATGTGTCAGACCTATTTGGTGGGGATGTACAAGCTCAGCAACACTCTATAGCTCAAGGACTGTGTCTGGGTAGAACTGGATTTCTCTTAGTGGCTGCTGCTCAGGCAAACTATCTTCATTAACTGCAATGATGTCGGAGGATTTCTTGGGGTTGAGTCTTTCTTCTGTCCCCCAACATTCTGGCTTTCGGAGTAAAAATCAGGCAGGTCTGTATGCCCAGTATGTAAATCAGATATAACATATGTAATGTAATGTAGGTGATGCAGCCAATTAGTGCAAAATGGTCCTTTCCAACTGACATGATCTGAATTACAGGTTTGCCTCAGTTATTCTTAGTGGTCTGGGAGCAACCTGCAGGTTCCCTTAGGAGAGTGTGCATACGTATCCAGGTGCCCGTGAGCTGTAATAACACTTGTTCTCACACAGACTAATTGGCCTAAGCTGGGATTAGCTTCTAAGAGAATTATAAAGAGCAGGGGCACCAGAGCTTGGATCTACTTCTGAAGGAATATGCTTTCCTCCAATGGTGTTTCAGATATCGTCAAAGCTGTAAGTAGGATTTGGAGCTGAGATGAATAAGATATTCAGTGACTATGAGGCCACAGTCATGTCTAGGAACCAAGAAAATCCTTTTCACATGAAGAATTCAGAGAATAGTCAGGTTAGAACAGTGGTTCTCAAACTTGAGCGTGTATCAGAATCATCTGGGCAAATTGTTAAAACACAGATTGCTGGACCCCACCACTAGAATTTCCTATTTAGTAGGTCTTAGGTAGGGCCTGAGAATGTGAATTTGCTACACGTCCTAGATGATGTTGATGATGCTAATCTGGGAACTACACTTTGAGAACCACCAGATTAGAGAAATAAGGGATATGTGACCAGAGAAACCCCAGAAATCACCTACTGCTGGAACAACTTTGGAGTAACTGGGGCTTCTTGACTTTTGTAGAATGCCTCCATATTAAAATTGCAATCTCTTTCTTTAACACCACTGGATCATCTTATTTGGGGGGTGGGGTGGGGAACATGATGAGCCACTTACCAAAAAAAAAAAACCATTGCTGTCAAATCAATATCAACTCATAGTGACCCTATAGGGCAGAGCAGAAATGCCCCATAGGGTTTCCAAGGAGTGGCTGGTGGATTCGGACTGCTGACTTTTTGGTTAGCAGTTGAGCTCTTAACCACTCTACCCCAGGGCTCCAGGCACTTATACCAAAAACCAAACCCACTGCTGCTGAGTTGATTCTGACTCATAGCAACCCTATAGGACAAAGTAGAACAGCCCTATAGGGTTTCCAAAGAGCAACTGATGGATTCGAACTGCTGACTTTTTGGTTAACAGCCTGAGCTCTTAACCAACACCTCCAAATTTTTTAACCTACATTTCTCAGATTTGGCCAGGAGGTGGCACTATGCAAAGCAGACTATGGACCAATAGCTCAGTGGAGGTCATATGAATAAAACCTTACTACCCATTTTTTTTTTTACCCAAAGAGTCATTTATGGGATGTTGATCCAGCTGAATAGTATCACCAAATACCTGAGCTGGTTGAGATGTTTCTGTGAAGCTGTTGTCATTTATTACTCTTTCTGTTTTAGCCAAAGTGATATATAACCCTGCAAGTCTTAGGAAAGGAACAGTCAAGCAATTGCCAACACACAATAAAATTCTGGCTTTTCATTTTTAGAAAATTTTTTATTGTACTTTCGATGAAGGTTTACAGAGCAAACTAGTTTCTCATCAAACAGTTAGTACACACATTGTTGTATGATATTGGTTAACAACCGCACGACATGTCAACACTTTCCCTTCTCAACCCTGGGTTCCCTATTACCAGCTTTCCTGTTCCCTCCTGCCTTCCAGTCCTTGCCCCAGGGCTGGTGTGCCCCTTTAGTCACATTTTGTTCCATGGGCCTGTTCAATCTTTGACTGAAAGGTGAACCTCAGGAGTGACTTCATTACTGAGCTGAAAGGGTGTCGGGGGCCATACTCTCAGTGTTTCTGTAGTCTCTGTCAGGCCAGCAAGTCTGTTCTTTCTTTTTGAGTTAGAATTTTCTTCTATCTCTGTCTGGAGCCTTCTATTGTGATCGCTGTCAGAGCAGTCAGTGGTGGTAGCCAGACACCATCTTGTTGTACTGAACTCAGTCTGATGGAGGCTGTGGTGATGTGGTCCATTAGTCCTTTGGACTAATCGTTCCCTTGGATCTTTAGTTTTCTTCATTTTTCCTTACTCCTAAAGGGGTGAGACCAGTGCAGTACCCTAGATGGCCACTCACAGGCTTTTAAGACCCCAGACGCCACTCACCAAAGTAGAATATAGATTCTGACTTTTTCTAACCACCCCCAACTCCCACCCCAGAGCTGCAGACTCGGTAGGCACTTGGTCTTCCTTTCCAAACTATTGCAGATCATGGTTTTACCCAGGAGAGAATTAACCAGTAGGCAAGATATGCACAGACTTACTTGTGTTTACTTACTAATCGGTAGTACACAATTTCCCATGGGTTTCATCACATCTTTGATAAGTAAGCACAAGTAAGCCAGTGCGTACCTTGCTTATTGGGTAATCCGTCCCTGGTTTTACGAAACATTTTGCCATTGCCTAACAAGTATCTCCATTTTCCTAGGTTTAGTTCTCTGCTTTCTCACTGCTCACCACGTGCCCTCTAAGCCAGTACTATATATTTTTGTTGTTGTTATTATTACAGTAGCATCATACTTTGAGTTATCAATTTTTGCTAGTTAGAATGACCCTAAGGGCTATAACAAATAGATTTAAAAAAACATAAATAACTCTAAATAGAAATTTATTTCTCATTCACATAGCTATCCAATGTGGGCTTTTTCTTTTTCAGAGGACTCTCCTCCATGCGGTGATACAGGGATTTAGTTTCCTTCTGCAGAGATTGGCAAATTGAATGCCATTTGTTCTTGCAAATAAAATTTCCCTGGAGCACAGCTTTGCCCATTTCATTGGTGTATTGCCCATGGCTACTTTTATACTACGATGGCAGAGCTGAAAAGTTGCCACAGAGACATCATGACTTGCAAAGTCTAAAATATTTATTCTCTGATGCCTTACAAGAATGTTTGCTAATCCGTGTTCTAGAATCTTATCAACATCATCTGAATCCAGCTGGAAGAAGAAGAAATAGAAACTAGAGAAGGCACAATGCTTCTTAAAGTCCTGGCACAGAAGTGTCACAAAACACTTCTACCCACATTCCACTCTCACATGGCTTCAACTTGATGCAAGGTGGGGCTAAGAAATGAAGTCTGTGGCCAGACAGCCACTTTCCAACAGCAACTTTATGTCATGAAAAGGCAATATATATATTACCATTATAGAAAGGGGAGTAAGAATTTTGGGGGGCAACCAGTCATCTCTATTATAGTCCCATTTTGTAGACGAAAATAAAAAAATCTGGCTTCTCGAAGTTATTACTTGACTAATGACTTTAAAATTACTTGGAAGTATTATGTTAAATGGTTAATAATTTGGACTCTAGTATCAGAAAGACCTGGGTTTGAGGAGTAAATGCTCAATAAATGTTATTAATATAGTCTTGCCTCTACAAGATGGTAGGTAGAAGCTCTTGCTAGGCAGGTAAAAGGGTACCTCCCCAACCTATAGCTTGAAAGTTGTGACGTACTTGCAGAGAGGGTCTTTCAGGTTCCTTCCTACACAGAAATATTTCTTTCAATTCATGTACTGTATTTGAGCTTCTACTGTGTATATGAAATTGTGCAAGACACTAGAAGTACAGAGATGAATGAGGTGTTGTTCTGGTCCTTGAGTAACTTACAGCCCTTGGGTAAAACAGACAGGCTATCAGTGCCAACCGATCATACCTGGGTGTGGAAACGATGAATGTGATTCATCCCTGAATGTCAGCATTCAGGCTGAGCCTATAAGCACCCTAGACCTGCTGGGTTTACCTGTTAAATTCCCCCACCAATGGAGTTTTTCCTTTTGGAATGCATTCTTTGTGTATTCCTTTGAAATACACTCTTGGTCTTTACACCTTGGCTTCCTTTTTGTTTACTGTCTTTGCCCTAGCAAACCTGTCTCTTCCCCTATGCTTATCTTCCCCCAACTTCATTGCCATAAAAAAAAAGTAAAAGTGATTGACAACTGATGCTTCACTTCAAAAAGTTTTGTGAATAGCTCAAATCCTTTATTTCATTGGTCTGCTTCTCTTCACTAGGCCCTGAACCAGCATTTTCAAAAATAATCTGTGGAGCACTAAGAGTGCATAGTTATGTTCTGTGGAGTCTCAGTTCTTGGAAAAAGCTTGTTAATTTTATGTTTTGATTTCATTGATAAATTTAATAGTTAATGTAAACACATTCTGGCTTATCAAAACGATCACCTACTTAAAGGGTAAGACAGTACACAATACTGGGGAAGCCAGCACAACTTGTCCAAGGCAAGGTCATGGAAGCTCCATAGACACATTCCAACTCCCTGAGGGACGGAATTGCTGGGATAATTGCTGGACTGAGGGCTGTGGGGACCCTGGTCTCAGGGAACATCTAGCTCAATTGGCATAACATAGTTTATGAAGAAAGTGTTCTACATTCTACTTTGGTGAGTAGCATCTCGGGTCTTAAAATCCTGTGAGCAGCCATCCAGGTTGTTCCACTGATCTCACCCCTTTGGGAGCAAGGAATAATGAAGAAAACTAAAGATACAAGGGAAAGATTAGTCCAAGGGACTAATGGACCACATCTACCATGGCCTCTACCAGACTGAGTCCAGTACAACTAGATGGTGCCCGGCTACCACCACTGACCGCTCTGACAGGGATCACAATAGAGGGTCCCAGACAGAGGTGGAGAAAAATGTAGAAGAAAATCCTAACTCAAAAAGAAAGAACAGACTTGCTGGCCTGACACAGACTGGAGAAACCCTGAGACCGTGGCCCCCGGACACCCTTTCAGCTCAGTAATGAAGTCACTCCTGAGGTTCACCTTTCAGCCAAAGATTGGACAGGCCCATAAAATAAAACGAAGCTAAAGGGGCATGCCAGTGCTGGGGCAAGGACTAGGAGGTAGGAGGGAACAGGAAAGCTGGTGATAGGGAACCCAAGGTTGAGAAGGGAGATTGTTGACATGTCGTGGGGTTGTTAACCAACATCATAAAACAATATGTGTATTGTCTAATCAGAAACTAGTTTGTTCTGTAAACCTTCATCTAAAGTACAAAAAAAATCACGCACTGACAATGTAATTCTAGTGCCTGGGTTTGGGTTTGTATTTATCATTGTGTTTGTATCAAATTGAGCCCTGGTGGCGCAGTGGTTAAGAGAGCAGCTGCTAATCCAAAGCTCAGCAGTTTGGATCCACCAGCGGCTCCTTCAAAACCCTATGTGGTGGGGGGTAGGGGAGCAGTTTTACTCTGTCCTATAGGATCTCTATGAGTTGAAATTATCTCGACAGCAACGGATTTTGTACCAAATAGCATCATGGACTGCTAACTGACCAACAGTTTCTCAGTTTTAAGACTAGAGCAAAGGAGTGGGAGAATGGTGTCGTCACATGGAATAGGAAGGTGTATGTATGCCGAATTTAAAAAAAAAATCTGCACTACAGCATCTCATATCATACTTATTTTGCAAGTGGGAATATTTCTCAGATACTACGTAGTAATACTTCATTAACAATAAATATGCAACCAAGTATTCATTATTTTAATAGATTGAGTACCCATATATATTTTTTAATGCCACAATGTTAAATTTACCTTAAAGTAAACAAGTTTACTAAGTTGACACTTCATGAAAATTATTCAAGGACCATTATTCATGGGAAGAGTTTTGATTATCCTGAACTAGGGACCAAAGTCATACTTAGGAGAAAAAGCATTTTTCTTACTTTAATATTGTTGGAGTCAAAATATAAAAAAACGATTAAATATAAAACCTGTCCTGAGGCTGCATCCTTATATATTAAATGCTAGGTCAGCAGTGTAGTTCCAGTTATGCAATACATTGAGTTAATGCTCCTAATTTGAATTTTAATGGATTTTTAGTTTTGTTGGTATTTAAGTTGCAAATTCGCTTTTGTGTTTTAGTTGGATAGGAGTTGTAAGCACATTTTTTTTTTCACATTCAAATAAAATATGTGCATATTTATTTCACAATATAATAGAATAATGTAAGGCAACATGCTGTGGGGGTATGCCTTTCCCTTTAAATTGAGAATACACATTACTGAAGTTATAGAAACACTGCATTGGACAGTCATCACTCTCAAAAGTGACATTCTTTGAATCAGCACAGACTGCAATGAAGGGCTGAAATAGTTGAGGCAAAGAGGGCAAAATAAGTGAATTTCTAATAATATTATCTTCACTAATTAAAATATAAGTGAGTTACTCCATCACAAAACATTAATCTTGGTGTCTTAGCCTGGATTCTCTAGAGAAGCAAAATCAGTGAAGCGTATACATTTGTATGTATGTACATACATATATATGTTTAATATATGTAGAGAGAGGCATTTATCTCAAGGAAATGGCTTAAGTGGTTGTAGACGTCACTAAGTCCCAAGTCCAAGGGTCAGGTATCAAGTGTCAGCCTGGAGGCTTCTCCTAACTCACATAGCTGCAGGGGCTGATGAACCCAAGGTCCACAGGTCAGGCTGCAGACTGCTGACTCGTGACCACAAAAACTGACGTGTTCAAGATTGGCAGGTAAGATGGTAGGCTGGTGGTCTGTGGCCCAGATCCCAAGAGCTGGCAGTCAGGTGCTGATGAGCCAAATGCAGGATCCAGAACAAAACAAAAGCCAGTGAGCTTTGTGAGAAAGTTCACATATATTGGATGCAGGCCACACCCCCAAGGAAACTCCGTTTCAACTGACTGGCTACTCAGCAGCAGATTCCATCACAAAGGTGATCATATTATATCCGATCTCATAGTGAAAGTAATTACATCACTATACAACTGCTAGACTACATCATAACTGCCAAACCACTGAGAATCATAGCCCAGCCAAGTTGACACAATCTTAATGATCACACTGGGTTTATATTTTTCTCTTAAATTTGGGGGATAATCCATACCACCAAAACTAGTTGCTGTCAAGCTGAATCTGATTCATGGTGACCCTGTGTGTGTCAGCGTAGAACTGTGCTCCATAGGGTTTTCAATGGCTGATTTTTTAAAGTAGATTGCCAGGCTTTTCTTCCAAGGCACCTCTGGATGGACTTGAGCCTCTGACCTTTCACTGAATAGCAGAGCAAGTTTACCATTTGCAACACCCAGGGACTCCTACTCACACCATATTTCTCTTATTGTTTTGAATTATCAGTAACTGGTATCTCCTTTGCTGTTTTTAATTATCTGTTTTGATGTCCTGTGCTGTGTAAAGTCAGAACTCCCAGCAAAATTTTTTTTATCCTTTCAGAAAAGGTAGAGTGGGTGCCCTACCCACACAGGTCTCATTGTAAATGTTTTCTCCCGCTGCAGTATCTTCCATTTACTCATCCGTTGGCACCGACCAAGCCACATTACCCTACTGTGCCCACCAGGCTCCAGTCCTGATTTCTTTCCCTCTTTCCAGAACTACTAGAACACTGTGGCATGTAGCAATACCATTTCTCGGATTGTTCGCTGCCCATTTCATGTGTTTATTTCTAGTCTCTCCAAAGCAGATTGAGAGTCCCTGACAGGAGATACACAGCGTCTCTACATCACAGGTACAAGTAATTGTTTTTTAAGTTGAACCGAAAGATCCAGCAAGCTGTTAGAAGAAGAGTGTAGGTGTATTTAATAAACTGACAGACATTTCTGAACAAGTGTTGTATCCTAGTAGTAAGTGCTGCGAGGGATAGTTATAACCCTCCATCCTCAATCACACCCAAATAAACTGCCCACGCTGTGGTAACACAGAGGAGTTAGTGAAATTTAAGGATGTCATTGTTGTTGTCAGGTGCCGCTGAGTCAGCTCCAACTCATAGCATCCCTGTGTACAACAGAATGAAACACTGCCCAGTCGTGCACCATCCTCACAATCATTGCTATGTTTGAGCCCATCGTTGCAGCCAGAGTCAGTCCAGCTTGTTGAGGGCCTTCCTCTCTTTTCCTGACCCTCTACTTTACCAGTCATGATGTCCTTCTCCAAGGAGATCCCTCCTGATAACATGTCCAAAATACATGAGGCAAAGCCTTGCCATCCTCACCTCCAAAGAATATTATGGCTGTCTGCACTTCTTCCCAGACAGACTTGTTCGTTCTTCTGGCAGCCTATGGTATACTCAGTATTCTTTGCCAGCATCACAATTCAAAGGCATCAATTCTTCTTTGGTCTCCTTTATTCATTATCCAGTTTTCGCATGAGGTAGACTTACTAAAATAGAAAGCCACATGATTCATTCATCTATTGGCCTAGGTTAATCTCTGAAACAAATTTGCCTACTACTCCTAGTACATCAACAAATGAAAGAAAAATTATGGCATACTTGCTTATTCAGTTAGAATAATGCCCGGCACATAGCAAAATATTAGTTAACATAAAAAATATTTGTCATCATCATCATTACCATAACCACAACTATTATGAGAGCATTAGGATATGAACTGATCATTTGTTTGCCATCATCAGCAGGAATAGTTGAACTTGGATTTGAGATTCACAACAGCAACCAAAAGGTCTAAATAGAATCTTTGCAATGAAAAATTCTCTTTGCAAAGTCTTTCTCCATCTGTTTCGCTTGCTTGCTGAAATGAAAAGGATTTTCCTCTGAAGTTTTCCTTTGCTTTCTCTTCTTTCTTCCAGAAGCAATTTTCTCCCGGTAGGAATGCTGTGCAATGCAGCCTAACATGTCTTCAGTGCAAACTCCAGGACTCAACTGGACTTTCTTTTGGAAAAATTCCTTCCTTTCCTTCTACCCTTCACTCTGTAAAACCTTCTGTTTCTTGAGACATTTCTAAGACAGCTGCCTTAATGATGTTCAGGTATTCTGACTCAAAGTCAATAGACATGCTAATGCATAGGAGGAGAAATACACATTTTTCATTCTGTTTTCCAGGTTCTGGGCGGCAGGAATCAGAGACCAGCATAAGAATTTTATTTCCTGTTTCAGACCAAAGCTATGTGGCTTTTTCTCTGAATAGGAGTGCCCCTGGGGAAGAATTAGTGTTAGCCTTTGGAGTACCTGAGACATTGATCCTGAAGTAAGGAAGTGACATTTTTCAAGAAAGAAACTGATATATTAATGTTGCAGGGGTGGATTTCCTCACTGTCAAGTCCCTCTCACACTACTACTGTCAAGGGCCTTTCTTCAGTTGAGGGAACTTATTGGAACTTATAGGTCCCTGGGTGGTGCAAACAGTTTGCATTCAACTACTAACTGAACAGCTGGTGGTTCAAACCCAACCGGAGGCACTGTGGAAGAAAGCCCTGGTGATTTGCTTTTGTAAAGATTACAGACAAGAAAAGTCTATGAAGCAGCTCTACTCTGTAATACGTGTGCTTGCAATGAGTCAGAATTGACACAGCAGCAACAAGTTTTTTTAATTGAGATGAAAGGCGTAGTCTACTGGCATGATTATGTTCCTAAGTCCATTCTCCCACCCTTGCTCTTTTCTCTCTTTCCTTGCCCAAGAAATCCTCATCAGAAATTTTTGGGGCCAGCATCATCCACCTCTCTATTTGCTTTTCAATTTTATTGTTGTTGCATGTTAGTTTTTGAAACTGGGTCAATGAGTAGAATGTTTATTAGACATGCCCTTTGGAATCCATACCTGTGGAAAGGAGGGAAAGAGGTAGGACTCAGCAGAAGAAGGAGCTGAGCTGCCATGCAGCCTGACCACAGCCTCTGCTGACTACCCGGGGGGCTCTGAAATGAAAATGGCTGATCATAGTTGTCCTGCCTTGGGCCAAAAGGGCTAGACCTTTATAGTCCTGCCTCCATCAGCTACTGGCTGTGGGTTATCTCAGGAAGGTTGTGACCTTAGACAGGCAGCTCTCTGCTGCTGGGGAAGTCCCAGAAGGGGCTGACAGCTAAAGGCTCTCTGCTGACAGCACTCCTGGCAGTTGAAGCAGTAAGTCCTTATTTGGAGGAAGATCTGGGTTGCATCCCAGGTCCACCACAAGAGTTATGGTTTAAATTCTCTGTCCTATTATCCTCAGGAACTTCTATTTTGCCTCTCAAAGTTCTATTTGGGAAGTTAAAACTAACAAAAAAGCATAAAAATTTATATATTTTTTCTCTTTATATTCATACCACAATAATCTAAATTCTTCTCAAGCCAGTGCAAATGGCACATAATAACCAATGGAAGGTCTATATAAGGATGTGCTTAAGAAGGCGAAAATTGACTAAAGATAAGTTATTTCAAGAGAACGTAGAGAAACATTCTCTTTTATAGTCAAAATGGCATGACTTAATTTAAGTCAGTTTGTTTTATTTTATTTAATAGCTGATTTGCTATTCCCAAAGCCCTGATTCGCCTTAATTTGTATCCTAAACTATAAAAAAGTCCAGGATTTTGTGAGTTTGCCCTACAAAATATGACCGAGCTGAGAGTTATGGTGAAATTATCTACATTCTGATGGGATGACATCAAAGACATCATACTTGAAGAAAGCAAAAGATCATTAAAAAGAAAAGACCACAAGGACGTCAGAAGAATCTCTGAAACTTGCTTTTGTACATAGACTAGCTAAAGGGAAAGGGAGAAATGATCAAGTAAAAGAGCTGAGCAGATTTCAAAGGGCAGCTTAAGAAGACAAAGTATTATACTGAAATGTGCAAAGTTAGAAAACCAAAAGGGAAGAACACACTCGACATTTCTCAACCTGAAAGAACAGAAAAAAAAAAAAATCAAACTTTGAGTTGCAGTACTGAAGAATTCTCTGGGCAAAATATTGAATGACACAGGAAACATTAAAAGAATATGGAAAGAATACACAGAGTAACTGTACCAAAAAGAATTAGTAGATGTTCAACCATTTCAGGAGGTAGCATATGATCAAGAACTGATGGTATTGAAGGAAGAAGTCCAAGCTGCACTGAAGGCATTGGCGAAAAACAAGGTTTTAGGAATCAACGGAATAGCAATCGAAATGTTTGAACAAACAGACACAACACTGGAAGCACTCACTTGTCTATGCCAAGAAATTTGCAAGAGAGCTACCTGGCCAGCTGACTGGAAAGGTGATCCAACAGGATGTGGAAATTATTGAATAGTATCAAGTAAAATTAAGGTAAAGATAATTCAAAAACAGTTGCAGCAGTACATGGACAGGGAACTGCCAGAAACTCAGGTTGGATTCAGAAGAGGACATGGAACAAGGGATATCATTGCTGATGTCAGATGTATCGTGACTGAAAGCAGAGAATACCAGAAAGATGTTTACCTGTGTTTTATTCACTATGCAAATGCATTCAATTGTGTGGATCATAGCAAATTATAGATAACTTTACAAAGAATGGGAATTTCAGAACACTTAATTGTGCTCATGAGGAATCTGTACATAGACAAAGAGGGAGTCATTTCAACAGAACAAGGGCATACTTCACGGTTTAAAATCAGGAACGCTGTGTGTCAGGGGTGTATCATTTCACCATACTTATTCAATCTGTATGCTGAGCAAATAATCCTAGAACCTAGACTATATGAAAAAGAACTCGGCCTCAGGATTGAAGGAAGACTCGTTAGCAACCTGTGATATGCAGATGACACAACCTTGCTTGCTGAAAGTGAAGAGGACTTGAGGCACTTAAAACTGATGAAGATCGAAGACTACAGCCTTCATTAAGAATTACACATCAACATAAAGAAAACAAAAATCCTCACAACTGGACCAATAAGCAACATCCTGATAAACAGAGGGAAAAAATAAAGTTGTCAAGGATTTCACTTGACTTGGATCCACAATCAAACGACATACTACAAGAGCAAATCTGCTGCAAAAGACCTCTTTGAAGTGTTAAAAAGCAAAGAGGTCACTTTGAGGACTAAGGTGTGCCTGACCGAAGCCATAGTATTTTCAGTTGACTCATATACATGCTGGACAGTGGAAAAAGGAAGACCAAAGAAGAATTGATGCCTTTGAATATGGTGTTGGTGAAGAATATTGAATATACCATGAACTACCAGAAGAACTATAAAATCTGTCTTGGAAGAAGAAGAGCCAGAATGCTCCTTAGAAGAAAGAATGGTAACTTCATCTGATATACTTTGGACATGTTATCAGGAGGGACCAGTCCTTGGAGAAGGGCATCAAGTTTGGTAAAGTAGAGGGTCAGTGAAAAAGAGGAAGACCTTCAAAGAGATGGGCTAACACAGTGGCTGTAACAATGGGCTCAAGCATAGCAACGATTGTGTGGGTGGTGAAGGCTAGGGCAGTAGTTCTGTTGTACATAGGGTTGCTATGAGTTGGAATCAACTTGATAGCACCTAACAACTGTAACAAAGATAAAAATCCAATCTCCCAAAGTAAGAACTTCAAATGATCAATTTAAAAGTTACCTAATCCCAGTGCCAGACCCCACCTGATTTATGAGGAGACTAAATGTAGGCTTCAATTCCTGATATCCTACTAGGTAGCAAAAAGAAGAGATCAGCCACTGAATTATATTTTTAATATTTCTATGCATACAGCATACTTTGGGTCTGATCGCAGAGCATAAAAGCCCAACTCAGCTGAAATATGAACTATCATTTGTTATTATCAATGCTATGTGTCATCATTACCAGCCTCATCTTTCAAGAGGACAGCTGGTACTTGCAAGGTCAATGACATTTTTATATGAAAAACCCCAAATGAAAGGACTAAAGAGATCAAAGATTTGGGACAATCATATAGAGAAAGATTGCCATAGGCTAACTCATCCTTTCTAATAATTGAGTTTTTAGTTTTTGTACCTATGGCACAGGGATAGGGGAGATTGAAAATGAGGATTTAGTAAGTTTATCAAAATAAGACTTTACTCTAACATGAGGCAATCATTCCATAGGAGAAATTGGTTAATTGTTACTGCTCAATGTCCACTCCCTGTTGGTGAATTCATTTTGAGAAAGCATGATGTTAATACAAAATGATTCAATTATACAGCAGGATAGTAATGATCTTGGAGGCCGATGGAAACAAATCAAAATCAGCTCAGTGGTACCAAGGAATAGATGTGGACATGCTGTGCTAGGCTTTCAATGACCTTGATGTATTTACATTAATGGAAGAGGGATGCCATGTTTGAAGGATTTTTATTTTCAGAACTAAACAGAAATCAGAATTAGGATAGCTATGACTGCTATATCTCACTTTTTCTTGCTTTGTGGGAATACTGGGGTTATTATGAGAAAAGATCCAAATCTAGAATATTCAGTTCAGATGATACTGCCTAGCATCTGTTTCTGTGATCTTGAGCCTGTACACAAATGGAATAGAATATGTAGATATTTGGGAGCAATGGGAGGAGACACAGAACTTTCCTAATTATTTGAACTTTCATGGTGCCCACACATTGACCTTCATTTTGAAGTCATGCATTGACGCTGTTTGGAGAATATCATGGAAGAGAAAGAGTAACTGGGTTAGAAAAACAGAGAACATTGCCAGGGTCAGGCTTAGAAAAAATATGCCATAAATAAAGTTTAACTTTAAGTTTCCAAACTTCCCCTATTGAACATTTTTTGTCTCAATAATGTCTGGTCTCCCCTCCTTTCAAGCATCATCAGCATTTTGCTCATTCTTTGGACCCTCTCCCTTAGCTATCAAGCCATGTGTCCTGGTTTGCTAGGAAATTAGAGGGACACAGATGCACAAAATCTGTTTTATTTACAAAGGCAATATTTTAATCAAAAGGTTTTGAAAATTAATTTAACCAGGGATATAATAGATTTATACAATGAAAACTACAAAACACTACGTCAAGAGACTAAAACGGAAGGACATTCTGTGCACATGGATTGGAAGACTTAATATAGTGAAAATGTCAATACTACCTAAGGTGATCTACAGATACAATTCAATCCTGATACAAATTCCAACAACATTCTTTACTGAAATGGAAAAATTAATGACCATCTCTGTATGGAAAAGAAAGAAGCCCTGAATAGCCAAAGCACTACTGAAGAAGAACACAGTAGGAGGCCTCATACACCCCAATATCAAAACATACTATACAGCCACTGTAATCAAAACAGCCTGGTATTGGTTCCATGGTAGACGCGTAGACCAATGGAATAGAATTGAGAACACAGAAATAAAACCAGCTGTTATGGACAACTGATTTGTGACAAGGCATCAAAACCCATTCAATAGCAAAGAAACAGTCTCTTTAATAAATGGTGCTGGCAAAACTGGATATCCACTTGCAGAACAACGAAACAGGACCTATACTGTATGCCATGCACAAAAACTAACTCAAAATGGATCAAAGACCTAAATGTTAAACCTAAAACTATAAAGTTCCTAGAAGAAAACAGGAAGAAAATTATGGGACCTAATTAAAAAAAAAAAAGCTAATAAGCATAACTACAAATGCACAAATAGAAGACAAATTAGATAGTTGGGACTTCATAAAAATTAAACAGTTATACTCATCAAAAGGCTAGCAAAAGAGAAAAAGATGACCTACAGGCTAGGAAAAAATCTTTGGAAACAGCATGTCCAATAATGGTCTAATCTCTAAAATACATAGAAGACTTCAACAACTCAACAACAACAAAAACAATAAAAAAATGAGCAAAAGTGAACAGACACTTTACCAAAGAGGACATTCAAGTGGCCAACAAACTCATGAAAATATGCTTGTGATCATTAGCCATTAGAGAGAAGTAAATCAAAACTACAAAGAGATACCATCTCACCCCAGCTAAAATGGCACTGATTAAAAAAAAAACAAAACAGATAATAACAAATGTTGGAGAGGAAGTGGGGAGATTGGAACCCTTACCTTTTGCTGGTGGGGCTGTGAAATGGTACAGCCTCTATGGAAAATGAATGGTTCTTCCTCAAAAAACTAGAAACAGAACTACCTTATGATCAGCAATTCCATTCCTAACTATACCCACCCTAAAGACCTAGTAGAAGTGACACAAACAGACATACGCACACCTATGTTCACTGCAGCATTATTCACAACAGCAAAAAAAAAATGGCAACAATCTAAGTGCCCTTTAACGGATGAATGGATAAGCAAAATGTGGTATGTACATACAACGGAATACTACACAACCATAAAGAACAATGATGAGTCTGCAAAACATATTATAACGTGGATGGATCTGAAGGACATAATGTTGAAGAAATAAGTCAGGTACATAAGGACAAATATTGTATGACCCCACTTTTATAAGAAGATAAAAATAGGTGTACATATTTAAAAAAACAAACAAACAAACAAAACCCATCGCCATTGAGTTGATTCCGACTCATAGCAACCCTATATGACAGAGTAAAACTGCCCCATGTGGTTTTCAAGGAGCGGCTGGTGGATTCAAACTGCTGACATTTTGGTTAGCAGCTGAGTTCTTAACCACTGTGCCACCAGGGCTCAAGAGACCGATATTCATTGGTGGTTAACAGAGATGGGTAAGGCTGAGAGGAAATCAGTCTCTAGAGCAGAGATACTGGTATTTTTGGTAGATGGAAAAAGTAGCACAGAATGTGGGTGTAATGGACACAGTTTGACCAAAGTAAATGATGTCACTGAGAAGCACACAGGAAAAAATTATGTTTGTGCTAAAGAATATGACATATATAATTTGGTAACAACACTAACAATAACCACAATACAAATGTATGATCACATATGTAGGTGTATGGGGTAGGTACAAATGAGTGCATATATGTGCATAGATAGAAGTATCTGTATGTACGTGTACGTACAGATACGTGTATATGCATATATAATCGTAGAGGACACAGTTACAGATAGTTCTCAGACATAGTTAAACACCTTGTGAGCATGTTTTTCTGGGTTTGAAGGCTTAGGGCCTTAGTCTCATGGGACAACTCAGTCAATTGGCATCACAAAGTTCATGTTCTGCATCCTAGTGAGGTGAGTAGCATCTGGGGTCTTAAAAGCTTGAGATCAGTCATCTCAGACGCAACTTTTGGTCCCTATTTACTAGGAGCTACAGAGAAAGGAGGAAACAGAAGTTTCAGAGAAGAAACTAATCTGCAGAACTAGTAGCCTATGTGAGCTACAGCCTCATCTACCTTAAGACCAGAAGAACTAGATGGTGCCTGGCTACCACTACTGACCGTCCTGATCAGAGGCACAATATATCGACTCTGATAGAATGAGAGAAAAAAGTGAAACAGAACTCAAATTACTAAAAAGTCCACGCTTACGGGCCAGTTGAGACTGGAGTGGTCCCTGAGACTATTGCCCTGAGATACTCTTCAGATCTTGAACTGAAACTATCCCAAGGTCACATTTTAGCAGAACAACTGATTGGCTCATAAAACAAAGGATATTATCCTTATGATGTTCCATTAAAAAACCATCTATATGAGACCAAAAGGTCAATAACTACTCTGAAGCCAAGATTAGAAGATAAGGGGACAGGGAAACTAGAGTATTGGAAATGGAATAACCAGAACACAATTAAAGAGAATGTTGACTCATTGTGAAAAATGTAACTAATGTTGCTGAACAATTTGTGTAGAAATTGTCAAATGGGAACCTAATTTGCTGTGTAAGCCTTCACTGCAAACACAATAAAATTAAAGAAAATAATAATGGGAGGGTTGAAAATTGAAGAATTCTCCCCAGTTTCATGTGAAAGACTTGCCAGTCCCAAATCCAGCTGTACCTGCTCTGGATTATGGTGACCTCACTATCCAGTCCTCTGCCTTGGTCCCAGATTATCATACCTAGAACACCGAAGCCCATGGGAGAAGAGAAGTCTGGAGTCCACCCAGCTACCATGTAGTAATGGACAGAATGCCTCAATTACTACAGATGATCCCCTTGTCCCAGTCTCTTCCTGCCAGCTCCTTTTTACAATCTCATTTCAGATTATCTCAGAGTAAATTTGGGTGTCCTGCTTCAGCATGAAACTCAATTGCAGCATACACACAATACATCCGCAGCAATGAGATAGACATTTAGCTGCTGAGTATCTAGGAACTACAAGATAAGCTGCACAAATATTTGCCTTCTGCAGCCCTGTATTCATCACCCTCCATTGCTGACGGCAACACTAGAAATCAGTTCTTATTTGTGTCTCTCCCTGTATTCTCAGGAAAAGGTCTAAAATGAGTAATTTAAAATCAAATGTAAATTCAACATAATGTTACCTCCCCGAAGCATCTTTGCATTTTAAAAGTAAAAAGTTTGTTTCTTTCTAAGGAGTTTCCTATAAGCATAAGCAGGAGAGTGAGATATTTATTTGCATGCACTGGGGAGTATCTGGAGGAGCGGAGTAAATGCAGTAGGAATACTCCACCCACTCTGTAAACCGGAGAGAACTCAACTTACCTCTCTCAAAGGACTCTCATGGAAACCCTGGTGGCATGGTGGATAAAAGCTACAGTTGCTAACCAAAAGGGCAGCAGTTCAAATCTACCAGGTGCTCCTTGGAAAGCCTATGGGGCAGTTCTACTCTGTCCAATAGGGTTGCTCTTAGTTGGAATCGACTCGATCAATGGCAGTTGGTTAAAGGACTCTCACCTGTGAATGAATGGCAATGTACATATGTTTACTGAGAGCAGATATGATGCCCTTTTATTGTTTTTCTCATTAGCAATGATCACTATTCAACATACTGCATGCATTATATCTATTCGTCTACTTTACTGTCTCTGTCTCCACTACGGTATATATTCCCATTGTCTAGACTATTGCCTGGTGCACAGTGGATGCTCGATTAAAATTTTTGAATGAACTGTTTATACAAACACTACATTTTTGTCAGTTATCTGTGTTGTAATTATCTTTTCTTACCCAACTGTATCATTTCATTTTCTTCATGGTGTTTTTTGGTGAACAGAAGTTATTACTTTTCATACAGTTGTGTTTAGTTTGTGTCTTTTAAAATAAGTCCTTCCATATTCCAAAGTCATGAAGGTACTCTATGTTATCTCTTAAAAGCTTTATCATTTTTTCCCAACTACAGATCTTTAATCCACCCAAAAATGAATTTCGTGTATGATGTGAAATGGAGTTTTACCTTTATTTTTTGCCCGTATGGATAACTGTTTGTCCCAACAAATGTCCCAGTTGAATATCCCACCCATTCCCCTTGATTTCCAGTGCTACCTGCCGTATAACAAGCATCCATATATGCTTGGAACTGTTTTTGGAGTCTTCGGTTCATTGGTCTAAGTATCAGTCCAACCTTTTTATATTAAGCCTTGATACCTGATAAAGCATGTCTTCCTGCCTTGTTTTTCCTTGGTAAGAGGTCATGACAATTTTAGCCCTTTGCACTTCCATATAAATTTGGTCCGCTTGTAAATCTTCCTATATACACAAGTGCCCAAAAATGTGTTGGATTTTTTATTAGAATTACATTGACTCTATAAATCAGTTTAGGGAGGATTGACATCTTAACAACCTTGAGGTGTTTCAGTCTATGAAAACGACATAGTTCTCATTTTATTTAGGCCCTCTTTAGTGTCCCTCATTAAAATTTTTGTTCTTTTCTCTTTAGAAGTATTGCACATCTTTTAGTTGAATGTATTCCTGGGTATTTTTTATGCTTTTGAAAATTTTATTTTTGTTCTTAATGTCAATTTTAAGTATTATTGCTTATATGTAAAACTACAACTTAGTTTTGTATATTATGTACACAGCAACCTTGTTAAATTCTAATATTAATCCTAATAAATTTTGTGTTGATTCATTGGTATTTTCTATGTACATGCCATGCCAGCTGTGAAATTTACCATTTTATAGTTTTTTTCTGATCTGTTTACTACTTGGAAACCATGGTGGCATAGTGGTCAAGAGTTGAGCTGCTAACCAAAAGGTTGGTAGTTCAAATCTACCAGGCGGTCCTTGGAAACCCTATGGGGCAATTCTACTCTGTCCTACAGGGTCCCTACAAGTCAGAATCAACTCGATGGCAAAGGGTCTTTTTATTTACTATTTATATAATTTTCTTTCTTTACTGTGATATTGAAGACCTCCATAACAGCGTAGGATACAAGTAGTAGCAGTGGGCGCCTCTGACCCATTCTTGACTTCAGAGCAAAGCTTTCATGTTTTGCTAAGTTTGATAGGTACAGTAGGTTAAGGAAGTCCTCTTCTATTTCAAGGTTGCTAAGAGTTTTTATCATGAAGTGATATCGAATTTTATTTATTAAATGCTTTTTCTGTTTCTTTTGAGATGATCATATGATTTTTCTTCTTTAATCTGTTAATGTGGCAAATCGTATTGCTCGATTTTGCATTTCTAAACCAATCTAGCATTTCTGGTATAAATGTAATTTATTTTGATGGATTATCTTTTTACATATTGCTGGATTTCATTTGCTAATATTTTATTTAGGAGTTTTGCATATGTCTTCATGAGTGAAATTGGTCTTTAATTTTTTTTTAATTATCCTTTTGGACTTTGGTATCAAGGTTTTGCTGGCATCACAAAATGAGCTGGAAAGTGTTTCCTCTTTCTATCCTAAGAGTTTGCAGAAGAGTAGACTATTTCTCCCTTGAAATGTGTGGGAGAACTCACCAATGAAGCCATTTGGTCCTGGCATTTACTTTGGAAACTTTTTATTAAACATGGACTTTATTTAATAGTTATAAAACTATTCAGGATTTTCATGTCTTCTTGAATCTCTTTTGGTTAATTATATTTTTACCTGGCAATTTAATGAAACTACTATCTTTTTAAACTATTAATGAAGCCATCTGATGTGATATTGCCTATTTTCATGTCTTCTTGAATCTCTTTTGGTTAATTATATTTTTACCTGGCAATTTAATGAAACTACTATCTTTTTAAACTATTAATGAAGCCATCTGATGTGATATTGCCTATCACCACTGATACTGGTCAGTAGCACCTTCTAAATTTCTTGATTATTTTCACCGTGATTTTGTGATCTAATTAATCTTTTCATGAAACTTACTTTGGCTTTGCTGATCTTTTCTATAGTGTGTTTATTTTCCATTTCATAAATTTATGCTTTTCACTCTATTCCTGCATTCACCTTTCTTTGGGTTTGTTTTTGCTCTTGTGTTTTTAACTTCTAGAAATGGGTGCATACCTTTTCATCAGCCTATTTTCTTTTCTAATATTTGATTGTGAAAGTATACATCTCCCTTTTAGTGCTGCTTTGACCACATCTCACAAATTTCGATATATAGTATTTTTATTGTCATTTAGTTCAAAATATTTTCTAATTTCTACTACAATTTCTTCTTTAAACAATATGGCTATTTTGGAAACATTTCTAAACGCAAGGAGATTTTCTAGTTCTCTTTTTTTGCTTTCATTTCTAACTCAATTGCATGTGGTCAGAAAATATACCCTGTACAATTTTAGTCAAGGAGCCCTGGTGGTGCAGTGGTTAAGTGTTTGGCTGCTAACTGACAGGTCAGCAGTTCGAACCCACCAGGAGCTCTATGGGAGAAAGACGTGGCAGTCTGCTTTCGTAAAGATTACAGCCTAGGGAAACACTATGGGGCAGTTCTACTCTGTCCTATAGGGTCGCTATGAGTCGAAATTGACTTGATGGCAACAGGTTTTGTTTTGGTTTCAGGTATGATTTCAAACCTTTGAAACTTGATGGCTCAATAATCGATTTCATAAAAGTTTCTGTGTCCTTAAAAAGGACAAATATTCTGCAGATGTTAGTACTGTGATCTGAGTGTGTCCACTAGACTAAAGGTGTTAATTGTATTGTTCGAATGTCCTATTTCATACTAAAAACTCTTGTCTCTTTGTTAAATAAAGAGAGCTGTGTTAAAAAAAAAAAATCCTACCATGATTGAGAATTTATCTGTTTTTCTTAATCGGTATATCAATTTTGGATTCATGAATTCTGAGTCAATAGTACACTTCTCATAAAATTTGAAATAGCTAGATTTTCTGGTATCTTATTATCTTAATCTCTGTTAATGCTTTTTTGCCTTGAAATTCATTCCATGTAACTTTAATTAGCTTTTTTGTGTGGTGATTGTAGTATTTGTATGGTATCTATTTTTTTTTAATGCTTTTAATCTTTTTGTATCTCTGTTTTTCAGATGTATCCCTAGTAAACAGCACTTAATTGGATTTTTTTTTCAGGCCATCCTTATTTTTATCTGGAGCATTTGCTAATAAATTTAGTTGTATATCTACCATTTTATTTTTTTCTGTTTTCCCTGCCTATTCTATTTTTTCTCTGTATTGCTTTCTTTGGACTTGCTTTTCCTTCTACAAGTTTATGATCATATACATTTTGTTTATTCATATTTTTTACTATAGATTTGCAATGCATATAGGATCGCTATGAATCGGAATCGACTCGACAGCACTAGGTTTGGGTTTATACTTTAATATATTCAAATATAAAGATACTAACTACCTTTACCTTTCTTATTGACCTTAAAATACTTTGTCTCCATTTAGCCTCTGTATAATTTTAATTTGTTTTCATGTATTTTAATGCTATCATTTTATTTAACTCTTAAAAACACTGTTAAAAACACTATTACTATTTATAACATCCAAGTCCTTTAGATTTACCCTGCATTTAACACTTTCTTTGATCTTTTCTTCTTCTTGCATCTCAGCTCTTTTTTTCTTTCCTCCCGGGATTATTTTCCTTTCACCTGGAGTACTTCCTTTGAAGTTTCTTATGAGAAAGTATACTGGTCACACATTCTCTCAGTTTTTGTTGGACTGACCAAAACATGTTTATTTTTCCTTCATTCTGAAAAATCATTTTACTGTATATGGATCCACTGACAGTTACTTTCTTTCAGCACATTTGGTAGCTCATTCCCCCGTCTTAGAGCTTTCGGTGCTACTCTTAAGAAGTCCACCAGTATAATTGATGCTATTCTGAAGATTACTTTTTTTGTTTGTCTGTTTTCAAAGATTTACTTAACTTGGTTTCTGCAATTTTAGTCTAGTGTGTTTATATGTGCATTTCTTTTACCTCACTTGGGAATCACTGGGCTTCGAGAATGAGTTGTTTGGTGTCTTTCATCTCTAGAAAATGTTCAGCCATTTTTTTATTCAAATATCTCTGTCCCATTCTCTATCGTCCAGAGCGCCAATTAAATCTATATTTGATTGTCCTATTTTCTATGACTCTTAAGCTGTCTTCCATATTTTCCATCTTTTTCTGTCTCTATTCTGCATTTTGGTAACTTCATCTGAGCCATCTTCTAGTTCATTAGCTCTTTCCTCAACTATGTCCAATCTAAATCCAGTCACTTTTATAAAATCTGCTAGGTCACTTTATAGTTATGTGTTCCTTTCAGATATTTACAAGTTCATTTTTTATTTCTTTAATCATAGCAAGCACCATTGTTTTATAATCTCTTCTGATTTATCTTTACACCAAATGTGTATCCCAGTCTGGGAATTCCAGTTTTACCGTGAGATAGATCATAGCAAGCACCATTGTTTTATAATCTCTTCTGATTTATCTTTACACCAAATGTGTATCCCAGTCTGGGAATTCCAGTTTTACCGTGAGATAGATAGGCTCTGGGTGCCCCACCTGCTTCTCCCTGCTATCCAGGCAGTGAAAGCTACCTCTCAGTTTCTTCTGCTTAAGCAAATGTCCTCAAGGCAAAAGGCTATTTTGTTTTTGGGTTGCCACTCTGGTTTGCTTCTTATAGTGAAAAATTTTGACTGATAATTCTTCATATCCTGTCAGCTTTTCCACACTCTTGATTGAGGTTTTTAACAAATATTTTTGATACCATTTAGATTCTTTTCAACAGGAGGATTGGTGTGAGTGACCCGCAAGTTGCTATCGGGTTGATTCCAACTCATAGCGACCCTATAGACAGAATAGAACTGCCCCCATGGAGTTTTCAAGGCTATAAATCTTTTTTTTTTTTTTAAATTGTGCTTTAGATGAAGGTTTACAGAACAAATGAGTTTCTCATTAAACAATTAACACTCATGTTGTTTTGTGACATTGATTGCCAACCCCATGACATGTCAAAACTCTACCCTTCTTGACTTTGGTTTTCCCATTTCTATTCGTTCAGCTTTCCCGTCCCCTCCTACCTTCTTGTCCTTGACTGTGGGCTGGTGTGCCCATTTAGTCTTATATACATGGTTGAGCTATATGTATTATTGTTAGTTTTATGGGCCTGTTTAATCTTTGGCTGAAGGGTGAACCTCAGGAGTGACTTTAGTACTGAGTTAAAAGAGTGTCCAGGGGCCGTACTCTTGGGGTTTCTACAGTCCCTATCAGACCGGTAAGTCTGGTCTTTTTTTTTGTGAGTTGGAATTTTTTTCTACATTTTTCTCCAGCTCTCCCTGGGACCCTTTACTGTGATCCCTGTCAGGGCAGTCAGTGGTGGTAACCAGTCACCATCTAGTTATGCTGGACTCAGTCTGGTAAAGGCTGTGGTAGTTGTGGTCCATTAGTCCTTTGGACTAATCTTTCCCTTGTGTCTTTGGTTTTCTTCATTCTCCCTTGCTGCATATGGGGTGGGACCAGTAGAGTATCTTAGATGGCCACTCACAAGCTTTTAAGACCCCAGATGCTACTCACCAAAGTAGGATATAGAACATTTTCCTTATAAACTGTTATACCAATTGAGCTAGATGTCCCCCCGAGACCATGGTCCCCAGCCCTCAGCCTAGTAATTCTGTCCTTCTGGGAGTTTGGATGTGTCTATGATGCTTCTATGACTGCAAGGCTGTAAATCTTTATGGAAGTAGACCGCCACATCTTTCTCACATCAAGCAGCTGGTGGGTTTGAATCAGTGACCTTTAGGTGGAGAGTAGAGTGCTTTAACCACTGCACCACCAAGGCTTCTTATGAGTAACCTAATCCTACAATTTGTCAGAAACATACATATACACACACAGACACATGGACATACACACATCAAATTTATTGAGAATTTGTAACTTATCAAGGTATGAATATGTGTGTGGCTACTTTTTCAGTGAAATCTTGGCTAGATTCCATAACTGACCAGTTTCAGTTTCTACAAAAATCTTGTTTTTGTAATTATGAAATAGTCCTTAATATTTGGCTCAAAGCTTGGCCTTCCCATTTCTCCCTAGAGTAGGGGGTGGAGAGTATGGTAGTATGGTCAAATTCTAAGACATCTTTTCCCCCTTTGTCTCCCAGGCACTAATTCTTCCTGTGCTGGTGATACAGAAGAAAACAGGTGGTCAAACTCCTCACCTAAATGTTATCTAGACTCTGTACTTGTTGGCTCAGATTGGTTCCATCTGATATTGAGCTTTGAGTTGGAATTGGCTCCAGGGAAACAGGTTTGTTTTTGTTTGTTTTTGGCTGAAGTGGAGATCTCTTCATAGGTTGTGGGTGTGGTTTTCTTGAGATGGTGATCAGATTCACCTGGGCCTTCTCGGTGGTTCAAGTGCCACCTTCAGAGAGCAGTGGAAACTCTGGTGGTGTATTGGTTGAGTGCTACGGCTGCTAACCAAAAGGTCAGCAGTTTGAATCCACCAGGTGCTCCTTGGAAACTCTTTGGGGCAGTTCTACCCTGTCCTATAGGGTCACTATGAATCACAATTGACTTGTCGGCAATGGGTTTGTTTTATTATTATTATTATTATTTTCAGAAAGCAGCAGTGTCTCCCATTGACCCTACCTGCTATACGCATTCCCAATATCTTCTCAAAGTTGAATAACTCATTCCTTGGCTCTGTGGTTATCTCCTCAAGGCTCCTGTCTCTTAATGCCGATGCTTCTTTATGTGGAGTCAGGAAAATCACCAGAGCCTTTTACATCCTACAAGGGACCTAGGAAACAGGGATGAGGTGGGAGTTTGATAATACTTCTTTCTAAGCACCCCTTATATCTATGTTCCCTTCAAGCACTATTGATACGAAAGAGGATCTCCTACTTTCAAAACTCCCCAGACCAGGTGCACCCTCAAGCCTTAAGGGACACATGACAAGCACATCCTCTTTTTCCCCATAGATGGAAAGAAGTGCTAAAAATCACACTGCCATAGTTCTAGATTCTCAGAGTACCAGACACCTTTCCAAGAACTCTCTCACATGCTCTGCTCCTATATAGGCATCAGGACACATAAGCATGTGTCTGCCCCTGAGCTGGCATCCAGCTGGATAATAAGATGCTGGCCTTACGGATGCCCCTAGTCTTGGGAGATGATTCCTTTGGAGCTCCCTCACTGGGTTCAGGGAGGAGAAAGCAATCTGTTCTCCTCCAGGATGGATGGGGAAGAAGGACACAGTAAACAGTGTACTCCCAACAATGGCCCACTTCCTCCAGCCTTTCCTCTCCATTTTATGTAAACTGTGGGTAGGGAGGGGTAGTGTTGGTGATACAGGCAGCACTGATACTTCTTGGCAAGCTTGCAGAAAGAAGGCTGGCTCCAAGGGTTAGTGTGTGAAGTAATTTGTGCCTTTCATCCTCAGCTGGTCTTAGCCTCATTTGTGGGAGAACAAGAAGGATCTAACTCATCATCCTGTTATCAATATTGTTGTAACATTGTAAAAAACAGAGGACTAGTTGCCATCCAGTTGGCTCTGACTCATGGTGCCCTTACATACAACACTAAAATGTTTTCAGGTTCTTTTATGTATAACAACAAAACGTTACCATCTTCATGTTATCAATATAAATATTCTTATATGGCTATGCCTCCAGGTGTCAATAGTGGCTTTTCTCTTCTAGGGCGGTGGGTTCTCTTTTTTTCATCTATTTTCTCTATAAGGAGCACAGATTCATTGTATTAAAAAGAAAAATGATGTTTCTCTGGATGCTGTAGACTATTTATTAATAGATAATGGCTATACCACCTCAAACTATTCTTCAAATTATTACCAGTTAATTTTAGTTTACTGGCAATTTGCTTTAATTCTCAGATGTGAAAATGAGTTCCTTACCTTTTGAATTTGAATTTCAAACCTTGCCACCACATTTTGTTTTGACTTTCAACTCATACTTTAATAAAAGTAATTTCTGTTTCAAAGCTGTAATGGGAATGGGAAACTAAGAATTAAATTAAATGTTGTATTTGATCTCTAACTTAACATGAAAATACCTCCTCCAAGCAAGTGATAGGTGGAAACGATAATTGTTCTGCACCAGACATTCCAGGAGACATTTAAAATACGCAAATATAAGCTTCTTCTAATATAGCAAGTTCAGCCTTTGCCTCTCCCAGGTGGAAACTCACTGACATTTAACTGAAGTACTTCCTTGATGAGATGGAATACGTTCTTCAGTCAGTAAAGAAAACAGGGCTTGGAAATGACTGTTGACCAGCCTGGTATTTTTCCATTTTGTCTCTGGGTAACTATGTGTTCTTTTTAATTGTACTTGTTTGTCCCAGTACATCAGGTTCATTGGGCAGGAACTTTGAATTTTCAGAGGAGAATTCTTGATTAAATATCACTTGAATGTTTTTCCTCCAGCATCATGATCTAAACAAGGCAAAGGAGCTTTCAGTTCTGTTAAGCATGTGTTTGCTAGGCATCTTCTCAGCTCTGTAGTAGATATTGCTGGATATTGGGGGTGCAGGAAGGGACCTGAGTTACACTCAGTCTAAAGCAGTGAAAATGACATCCTTGTGTGTCCGGGTATATTGATTTCATTTGAACATTACTTGTTGAGTGCAATTACTGTTCCCAAGGAATTTCACATATTAAACAATTTAAAGTCAAGATAAGGAGGAAATACTTTGCCAAATACTTTGGTGTATATGACTGATAACCTCAGATATGCAAGAACAGTGTGAGCAGCATGGATGGAGAGTGGTTAATGTGCGCTGAGGCAGTCAGATGAACTTTGCAGAATGAACAGGCTTTGGGGTAGACAGAGCCTTGTGAGGACCTCCTTAGTGGGGGAGTAACAGGAACAGAGGTGCAGAGTGGGCAAGAGTGAGTCCACAGTCTGATCAGAATAGAGGCAGCAGCTGACAAGAAAGAAGAGAGTTTGCCATTATTCATGATGTGCAAATATAAGGTAGTAATATTCAGCAACTTTGCGTGTAGGCAAAAGAATTAGCTAAAATGGCATAGTGTTTTTAATCTGAATTGATGTCCCAAACTTTATTCATTAACGTCACAATTAAGTCTCTCATGAATGGTATGAAGAAAAGATAATAACACACATAGGAACCTCTTATATACATTTTCTTGTTGAATTTATATAGCAATTCTGTGAAGTACGAACTACATTTGTTACTGGTAAAAGAGAGAAGAAAAACAGTGGCTTAAACAAGAAAATAGTTAATTTTTTTCTCACAGTCAAAAAGTCCAAAGTTATCATCTCTGTGACCATCGGAGACCCAGCCTTATCTCTCTGTTCATCAGCCTTATTGGATGGTTTCTATTCTTAGGATTGTTTCATGACTGGAAGATAGCCACTATAGTTCCAGCCATCACATCCACGTTCCAAGTGGGAGGAGGAAGAAAAGCTAAAATGCAGAAGGGCATACCTCCTAGATTAGTCAGTTCCCTTTAAAGAGCTTTCCAAAAAGCCCAGCTTAGTGATTTCTGAACTGTGATTTTGCCCATCTGCAAGGAAGGTTGGGAAATATATCTTTAGCTGCGCATACACTGCCCCCAATCACGCTGAGGTTCTGTTTGTAAGAAAACAAAGAGAGAATGTATATTAGCTAGGAAGCTAGCGATCTGTCAGAGTGATCTTACTTTTAGAGCTGAGGAAACTGAACCTCCAAAGTTCTAAGTAAACTACCTCAATTCACACAGCTGTGTCCTAAGCCCAGCTCTTTCTGCCCTTCTGTGTAGTGCTTGTGTCTGCAGTTCTAGGCTTTGTTTCTCCAACACTGGTCTCATACTTTTTCTTGTACATGTTGGACTGTTATTCTCCTCTCAGGATTTTATATCACTTTCTACCTGCAAAGAGATGTTTTCTCGTCAGTAAGAGGGCAGGGAACTTGCACTGAACAATTTCCTATGCGTATATGCTGAGGACAGTCTTGCTGAAGTTGGGGCTTATATAGGTGCAGTTTGTAGAAGCTCCGGGAGTAAAGCCTCTATATAGTCACCGTGTCGGCTATCAGCTGTGTTTCATTTCAGCTCTACTGGCCTGGTCTTTCCCTTTACCACTCTCATTTAAGATTTATTCGTTTGTCATTCCTTTCCAAACATCTGCATTTCTGTTTCTTCCAGATGTGACACTTAGTTACTAAATCTGTTGCTAAGAGAAATTGTGAGCAAAAACATGCACATGGCAACATTCTACCTAGCTTCAATACTGAGTGTATCCACCAACAAATTATTTCCAAGCACTGTACAAATCACTGTACCAGGTGTTTGTTACAGAACATGAAGTATGATCATACCTGACCTCAAGGAGCAAAGAGTCGTTAGGGAAATGAAATGCATACACATTGGATGACAATGAACAGTGCAAGGCAGTATATACCAAACCCTTTGCCGTCGAGTCAATTCCGACTCATAGTGAACCTAGAGGACAGAATAGAATTGCCCCATAGGGTTTCCAAGGCTGTAATCTTTCCATAAGCAGACTGGCACATCTTTCTCCCATAGGCAGTATATAAGTACAGGTCAAATGAGGAATAGATGATGACTACTCTAAGTATTGAAAAAGTATTGAGGGGGAGGAAAATTCCCTTTTGGCTAGGAGGTCAGGGGAAGCTTCAGGAAACAAGAGGGAATTGATTTGGTCCCTGTGGGACTTAAAGAAGTGGAAAGGAGGTGAGAGGCTACTTTAAGAGGGGAAATGGCAAGATCAAAGCCACAGCAAAGGGAAACCATTGGTTGTGTTTTTTCAAGGGACTGGAGTGAATGGGTCTGGCTAAGGGTTGGTATAGGAAAGGAGTGAGGTTAGAAAACTGGTTTGGGGTCAGATGACGGAGATCCTTAAATGCCAGCCTAAACAAAATTGCATATAAGCTTTTGGACAGCCCTTAATAAATGTGCTGATTTTAAAGGACTATCTCCATGCCTATGTAAACTGTGTTTTGGATAACCAGCTTTCACCACTCTGGGGTTATTTCTCTTATCTGTAGTTAACTGGTTCAGGCTCATGGTTTCTTTTGCCCTGTGGCTTGTTTTTCATTGACGTTGACCCCTCCATCAGAACTTTTATAAGAAAGAAATATGTAACTGACATAAATCCATTTTGCGAGTTGGATTTTATAAGTTCTAGTTATTATTATTTTTTTTTTTTAGTTATTATTTATAAGTAGAATGGCATTTGCTTGCAAATGAGAAAAATGACACTGGCAGTCTTGGTTCTGTCCAGTCCTAGGAAGAAAATTTGTGATAGTTTTTCTTCTAAATGGGCAAAGCTCTTGAAGCAAACAAATGCCATTGTCTTCTCAATTTTTATTTGGAGTTATTGGGTTGCAAGTAATCACAACCTAACCCAAATAGGCTTAACCAAGAAAAGAACTTATTGGCTCACAAAAATATTAAGTTCAGGAGTCATATAGGCTTTAGTGTGGCTGGATCCATGGGCTAAAATGATGCCTTCAGAGTACATTCTCCCTTCATCTCTCAGCTCTGTTCTCAACCATGTTGTGTTCTTTCTTAGACTCTCATGGCAGCAGCTTTATGTTTCATGGTTCAAGTCCAGTGGTAAAGAGCACACGGTCCCTCGCAACAGTCACAGCAAATCTCCCCATGTTGAATCTCATCAGATCTGACTGGGATATTTGGTTTTCTCATGCCCCTTGGTAGAGTTAGGAGTGCAGTCAACTCTACTGAATCACCTGGGATAAGAATGGAAAAGAGAGTGATTCCCATGGCACTGTCACCAGAAGAAAGTAGATTGGATACTGTGGGTGGGGTGGGGAATGGCTAGTATCCACAACTATTACATTCTAAAATGCCTACCTTCCCCATCTTTTTCCAACTTTCCAGTGACGTAGTCAGATGACATTTGTAAGAAGAGAATATAGTCCAAAGTACCAGAAATATTTTTATTTCAGAGTTTTTTTTTTTTTTTTTCCTTAACAATGACCTAATTTTGGGTGACTAGCCTTTATGGAGTAAGGATTTACTTTCATTATTATATTTCATCTTTACAACAGCCCTTTGAAGTAGGTATATTATTATTTTTTAGATAAAGAAATATCAGCTCAAAGAGGTTAAGCATCTCACCCAGTGTCACATAGCACTGGCATTAGAAATCAGGTCTTTCCGGCTCAAAAGACATTGCTGCTTCCACCACACTACGCTACCTCAAAGTGTGATTTCTTTTGCAGGGTCTATTCTCATTTCCACAGTCATAGAATTATGCTGTGCATTATTATGGTTTTTTTCTCATTATATTCCAAACTACTGCCCATTTGAGATGATAAAGAATCCTTTAATGTGACAGTTAAAAGGGGCCTTAGAGATAGTGTAGTTCAAAACTAAAAATCCAACTTCAAAAGATGAGGAGGCAGAGACATGGAAGAGGTTTGTTACTCAGATCATAAAATTAGAGGGTGGCCCTATTGGGTGCCTGATTTCCAGTCGAGTGCTCATTGGACTTGAATTCATACTCTGGCTCCTTCACTTCCTTTTCTTCCCTGAATGTGACCTTGAGAAATTTACCTTCACCTCTCTGAGCTTAGTTTGTTCCTCTGCAAGATAAGGGCAATAGTATTGGACTTCATTGATTCCCAAACATGCATAATTTCCCATTTTAAATCCTCTGAAATCTAAACATGACTTAAAATAGAAAGCTAATCATAGTTTAATTATGTTTTTACTTTCTTGGCAATATATAAAATAACGACCTGCCTCATAGTCACTGGTGTCTTAGATTCTATGAAATGTGGAAATACATCTGTCAGGGGGTTGTTGCAGAGATTTAATAAAATAATAAAGGTATATCATTCAGAATAATGCTGGGCACATAGTAAATGCTCAGTAAGAGTTAGTTGTGGTGGTCGTGGAGGTGGTGGTGGTCACACTATAAATAACAAGATGTGTAAGACTTTTTAGGAGATGAAATTGTCTTCACTTACAGCTTTGTTTCTTTTGTTTGCAGGCAGCGTAGTGGTTTTCCTTTCTTGTCCAACATTCCTGATTGTCATACCCCAGATCTGAACCACAGTCTCACAAACCCATTTGAACTGAATTATCTGGATTAATTCTTACCTTTGTTTAAATCATGGGGCAAGGTGACAAATTGTCCCGCATGTTTGTGTTATATAGAGTCAGGGTAGAGCTTGTACTATCTTTCCTTATTCTTTACGGTCAAGTTTTTTTTTTTTTTAATAGTTTCACTCAAAACTCTCAGACTCATCTCTTTATGGCACAAAAATGCAACACTGCAGGTAAATTGGCAGGAAAACTTTTTGGTAGGGATTTATCTTTGCTTAGAGTAGTAACCACAGTTTTCTCTATTAGAAAGGTAAGCCTGAAAGAATTCAGACTCAAGTTTAAAATTGGCACACTACCAAACTAAGTCAAGTTTTATTGATTTCTGAGACAAGTTTCTGTGTGTTTTGTTCATTCTATTTCAAGGCACACCATTGAAGGGTACAATATTCTTTAAAAGACAGGGCATTCATGAAAAGACATTGTGTTTCTTCCCTCTGGTTTCTGTAATTTCACTGCCTATAGATTTGAGATCAAAATAGCTGATATCTTTACTGATTTTGTTATTCAAAATTCACAGCTCTTCATATTATTCTTCTGTGCATCATTTTCCCTCTTGTCTTTCAGAATGTCTGTCAAATGATAGGTTATTATTTCCACTACTTCAGTTAATGTTTATGCCAGCAAGAGGAACATTATTTTATTATTTTTAGAGAATAAAAGCTATTTCTTGAACCAGGAAATTGAACTTGCTATTTTAAAAAATAAGTAAAGACATCCTTCTCATCAATCGCTACTTGATTTCCTCTAGGGAGACTTCTTTACTCCCTAAAGCCACCTTTCTTATGAGTGAGAAATTTTTCCCATTATACACTGTGAAAACATCTATTATTGATTGCCAGACCATTATAAATATCTGTTGCTATGTCTGTATTCTCTTTAGACAGGGAGCCCTTTAAGGACAGGGATTGTGGTCATTTCATCACTGTATGCCTATCTATTGCTGTTGTTTTTTTAGGTCCTGTTGACCCAGTGCCGACTCATAGCGATCCTATAGGACAGAGTAGAATTGCCCCATATCGTTTCCAAGGAGCGGATGGTGGATTTGAACTGCTGACCTTTTGGTTAGCAGCTGAGCTCTTTTTAACCACTATACCACCAGGGCTCCTATATGCCTATATCCTAGAGTAAAACCTAAACAAACCCAAACCCATTGCCACTGAGTCAATTCTAACTCATAGAGACCCTATAGGACAGAGTAGTACTCTCCCGTAGGGTTTCCAAGGAACAGCTCGTAGATTTGAACTGCCAACCTTTTGGTTAGCAGCTGAGCTCCTAACCAGTGCACCACCAGGGCTCCAGTACTAAATAAAAATGTCTGTTAAATGACAAGAGATCTAACTTGAAATCACTCTCAGTGCTCTGGAGAGAACTGTATTGTTTCAAAACTGATGGTTATCCGTTGGGCAATAAGATTGATTGCCAAAGTAGATTTTAGCTTCTCGGAGCTGCACCTGCAAAGTTGCATGCACCGCTTTAGGTAATAATCTGCTAGAGACACTTATAGGCACATATTTACTTAATATTAAGCCGGGCTAGAAAAGAAACCAATTTGAAATTGCTTCCTCAGCTGAAAGCTCTATGCTAACAATAAAGTTTAATTTCAGCAGCTGTAGTTCTCAAATCAATAGGCTGCAAAGAGGGTGGCAGAATTTCAGTTTTTGGTTTTGAATACTAAGCAGGTCAGAAGTTGCATTGTTTAAGAATAATTTTACTGGATTTTAAAAACAGCTTTTGAAAAACTAGCCACGTGGGTTTATATTATTTTCAATAATAATTTAAATTTTCAGAGTAAAAAAAAGTGTCCTGTTATAAACCATATCTATTGCATGAAAACGAAGATTATCTGAACATTTATGACTTCAAGAGAAAGACTTATAGATAAATTTGCAAATGATAGATATTAAATCACATTGTTGTTGTTGTTAGGTGCTGTCAGGGTAAAACATGGTAAGTAGGGAAGAAATATTGTTATATCGTTGAGTCAGTTCTGACTCACAGTGACCCTATATACAACAGAACAAAACACTGCCCGGTCTTGCACCATCCTCACAGTCATTGCCATGTTTGAGCCCATTTTTGCAGCCACTGTGTCAGTCCATCTCGTTGAGGGTCTTCCTCTCTTTCCCTGACCCTCTACCAGCATGATGTCCTTCTCCAGGGACCGATCTCTATTGCTAACATGTCCAAAGTGTTGAGACAATGAGGGTGGCAGAATTTGTAAGACAAAGTCTCACCATTCTCATTTCTAAGGAGCATTCTGGCTGTACTTCTTCCAAGACAGATTCGGAAGACAGCTTCTGGCCAACTGGAAGAGATCCACATTTGTGCCCATTCCAAAGAAGGGTGATCCAATGGAATGCAGAAATTATTTACCAATATCATTAATATCACAGGCAAGTAAAATTTTGTTGAAGATCATTCAAAAACAGTTGCAGCAGTACATTGCCTGGGAACTGCCAGAAATTCAAGCCAGATTCAGAAGAGGATGTGGAACGAGGGATATTATTGCTGATGTCGGATGGATCACATCAGACAATTGGATACTCTTACCTGAAACCTTTATCAAAGAGTTGCAGGACATTTACTTAGGTCTCACCTGTGCTTTAAGTAGAAAACACTGTAGTAATGCCTCATGGTAATCAAATTATGTTATGCTAATAATCAGCTGGTTTTCCCCTTTAGCACTATTTGCTCTAGGGCGGGAACATATGTGTGATGGATATTGACTAGACCATGTCTATGTTGACCTTTTTACATTGACCTTGTTTCTACAAGTATATTGTCTCATCTCATCTTTTAAGGACTAATTATGCTGGTAGTCACTGGGGCATAAAGTTATCAAGTCATGGATGTTTTTATAAGCAAGAAGTTAAATTTGGGAAATAAATTTAAAATACAAATAAATTATTTTATCCCTAGGAGTTATGAATGATCTTAACTCTCTCCAGGGTCATCCAACCAAGCACTTAAACCAAACACTTAAATCAAACAGGGGGTTCCAGTCTCCCTATGCTGGATGTTCATAGGTTGGAGGAGAGACCAGACCATACCCACTGAGATTTTCTAAGATCAGGAAAGTCTTGAAGTTGTCTGATGTAGTAGTTAAGAGGTGTTAGCGCTTCCAAAGGAATGTGAAAGGTCAGGGTGATTGGTATTTGAAGCATAAGGTGACAGAGGGAAATAGGGGGCCAGGGATGGTGCTGAATGGGGTCAGAACCTTGCAAAGCTCTACTAATCTTGATCTACTACTGGACTTCTTGCCAGCTCTTGAAAGCATGGAGAAATCTCATTTATAGGCTTTGCTATTGACTGAGCTGTGGAGTTTCAATGTCATTGTCTTGATAAATTTAGACTCTGCCTTTACTGATGGAAGTAATAGTGAATGAACTTTACCTACCCTTCCATACACACTGTAGATATAGTATGGTCTCTGGTCTGACTGAGGCTTCCCCAACATAGAGGCATATTGTGTTAACTATGGGGTGGAGTGGAGGTGGTGCCCATGAGATAGAGTAGTCTTCCCTCAAGCTGTCCTACCAATTATTCTCTCTCCCCAGAGGTAAGTTGGTATTCAGAGACCAAGACAATAAAAGAAAGGATGTTCCCAGATCAGTTTGTGGAAGACCCTAAAGATAGGCAGTTAAGTACTTATTTTGCTCTCACATTTAAAGAAAAGTACAAGCTCTTTTCTTTTTAATAATTTTGTGTAATTAAACTTTGGCCTTTTAGATGTAACGCATACTAATAAATTCTCCCAGGAGTCTTTTAGAAGTAAAGCACAGCTGTTCGATTCATGAATTTATTTTACATCATCTTAGCAGAATGTTTTCCTCGAAAGGAATTTTATTCTTTGGATGACCCAAATGACCTTCTGTATTTTATCCTCTCTAGCCCCTTCTTGTCCTGACAATTGAGAATGCTGGTTAGCCTTACCACATTGCACTTCTTGTGTCAGGTCAGTTACATCTGTGAGCTACATGCCTATGTTCAAGATTCATCATTTCATTTCATTCCCCTTTTGTGCCTAAGATGATACCTGCTTGCAGGAGCTTTCACATTCAGTGAGGTTAATTGGGATTGTATTAAAGCGGATGATCTCTGAGTCTTAACTCTGATGTTTTACAGGTTAAGTTATAATCTGGCGTAATGGTTAAAGTTGTGTGTCAGCTTGGCTTAACCATCACATCTGAGTTCATGAAACATTCAAGAAGATTATGTCTAGTTTTAAAATATTACTTAAAACAGAGGAAGAATTAGATATTCTATATAATCCGAATCCACAAGAACGAATGTTCCCACTATCACTCAATATTTGGCTAACTTGAACTGGGCCACATTGACAATAAAGTGATTATTTAAAAATTGTTAGAGATCCCCCTCCTCTATGATGTACCAAACAACATTGGACTGGGTTGAAATGCTTAAATTTAAGAATTTCTCTCACATCACACTTAAACTACCATAAAATGCTCACCTATGTCATTATCCAAGACACATTACTATGACGGCTTTCCATGCTGATCCCCGGTACTAACTTGAGAGAAGTCATAGAATAGGAAAAATAGAAGCAGGAGTGAAAAGGATGGAGGAAAGAGGGAATGGAAGAGAGAGACTGCCATTCTGCTTTGAAACAGGGCCACTGTGTTGTCATCATTATATTCTGTGTATTCTGTGTTAATTTCCCTTGGCAGCCCTATTTAGGTTCACTACCAAAAAAAATGTAGTTGGACAAATTTAGAGCATTAAAAAAAAAATCCCTAAGGAGCTACATCCTGCTTTATTGCTCTCGCAAATAAATCTCCCCCTTCCTCTGGCTGATCGGCATGGGTAATTGAGTTCATCTGACCAAGACAAATGGCGATAGCACCAGTACTATGTCAGAAATCTATGAATGTTCTATCAAGGCATCTCTAGGCTTTAAAAAATGTAAAAACACTGTTTTGATATGTTCTCATCAAATATCATTCCTTGCAATCTTCATGTGACTTTCACTTAGGGACATTTCAAATGAAAATTTTTGAATTAACCACTAGGAAAGGGAATGTCAAAAGGATAAATAAAAGTGTTCGATATTCAGGAGAGAGTACACAAAGTGAGGGCATCAAAGATTCTAGAAATAGAAAAGTCTTTAAAATAGACAAAGTCCGTACATTTGTCAGTTCAAGAGATTTAAGTTTTTGTTTTTTTTTTTAAAATCCTATACTTCTTACTTAGAAGCAATTTGTGTCAGAACAAGACTTGTCTTTATTATCTGGACTCCTCGTTGGCCTCTTCACTCTTTTTGTTTGTTTGTCGGATTTCCTTAGGTTTAGATAGAGGAGTCCTTATTCCCGGGAGCCCAGAGTGGTACCATTACATTCCCAACCCTTGAAGCATCTTTGGGAGGTAACCAAAGGACAAATACTCCTAAACTTTTACGTATCACATCAGGTAATAGTCATTACTTGTTTAGCAGACGTGTATCAATAGTATTTTGCTATAGTAAGCAAGGTAGTTAGATCCTGGCCTCAAGACATTTATAATTTAAAACCATCAATAAAGATAAACATGCTGAAGCACATGTCAGCAAGCAAGGAACTGCAAAATAAATCTAGAGGTAGAAGCCAGAGACAAGCTTCTAAAGAAAGCAATCTAGTTTCAGAATTAAAAAGAAACACTACCTTCGCTTTTTCCAAAAGGGTGGGGAGAAGGAATTATAGGCATGTCAGTTCTTCTCTTTTAAACAAAGGTATGAAACTGTGAGTGTTGTCATCTCAGCCTCTCATCTTCCCCTCTTTTGTGACATCCTCTAACTTCTGACACTTCAGCCATAAAGCAACCTCTATTCTCTACCATCCAGATCTAATTAGAGCAGATATTTATGTCTTAGAGTTGATTTGATTCACCGAGTTCCCCTCTTTCAAAACGTATGCATCCTTTATGACATGAAAAACTTCACTTGCTGTTAATAGAACTTTAAACATCAGCAAATGTATGTATGTACGTGTGTGTATGCGTGCATGCGTGTGTGTGAACTTCCCTTTTGGACCACTGAGATTACAGGATCTAGACTGACAGTACTTTTTCTTTTACATAAGGATGACCTTCATCATCCTTTTTATTTTTAAGCCACCTGGTAATGTATGTTCTTTATGTTTTATGGGTGTCTGAGTAAGGGAGTAAACTACGAGTGTGGTAGTAACAGCGGTGATGATGGTGGTGGTAACAATAATAATTATCCTAATTGCTTACAGTGTCATCATATAAAGAGCTCTGAAGTTCATTTGCTTTCAGAGAAGTATTGTGTGCGAAGACTTTTAATTTAG
Source organism: Elephas maximus indicus (assembly GCF_024166365.1). Taxonomy (NCBI): domain Eukaryota; kingdom Metazoa; phylum Chordata; class Mammalia; order Proboscidea; family Elephantidae; genus Elephas; species Elephas maximus. The sequence continues at coordinate 127,703,355 of NC_064822.1, forward strand.
GCATAATGGAAGAGTCTATAGGAATGGAGGAATCAGAAAACTTTTGGGAAGAAAGGATGGGACTATTGCCAGCATTTTTAGTGACAATTTTTCAAAATATGAAGAATGACAAAGGGAACAGACAACATGGCACAAAATCATTAACTCATGGAAGAAAGAGTGCAGCTTCACTGTGACTTTAGGTGAGTAACTTAATTAACCTAAGGCTCAACTTCTTCACCTGTAAAATGGGAATAATAAAGAATACCCTACAAGAGTATGGTGAAAATAAGACCCCTAGCTCAGTAAATCTTACTTCCTTATTCCTTCCCTGTGAAAAAATGAAACCCTTAAGTCTGAATACAATATACAAAATGAAATCAACAGTGACAATAGGGAGAAAACTCTTGCATATTGTATGTCAATGCATCCAAAGTGTCACAGATATGATATATTGCTCCTATAAAATAACCACAGCTTTGAAACTTACCTTGAACACATGAAATATGAGAAAAGAATTCAGAGCCATCCCACAAAACTTCATAGAAACAAAAAGGATTTTCCATTTCCCTTTTGGGAACACCTACCGAGTGAAATTTTTCCCTCTTACAAAATCTTGTTTAAATTCTATTTTAAAGCATTTCCATAATAATTATACATAATCTGACTCGTCATTTAATTCCTAACTATCTCCACACTTACAGCATAATTTACATGTTCTTACGCTTCTATTAAGTCTTCCCATGTATTCATTATGCCCAGTTTCTTGCTATCCCATGAAATTTATAAGAAACTTGAGGGTGAGCCCGTGCCAAATTTTAATGGTTGCTAAGTACAATGTGGAAACCCTGGTGGCGTAGTGGTTAAGAGCTATGGCTGCTAACCAAAAGGTTGGCAGTTCGAATCCACCAGGCACTCCTTGGAAACCCTACGGGCAGTTCTACTCTGTCCTATAGGGTTGCTATGGGTCAGAATTGACTCAACAGCAATGGGTTTGGTTTTTTGAAGTACAATGTGTTCCTTTTAACCTTTATTTTACTTAACCTTTCAGGGTGTCTGCCATTGGTACCCACTCCTTTCTTCTTGAAACTCTGTCTTTGGTTTCTGCAATCCTGTATTCTCCTATTTCGAACTGTACCTTCTCAAATTCCTTTATGGGTTCTTTTTTCTGACAACCTCTTAGAAATTGATGTTCTCAGGAAACTACCACACTTCTTTCTTCTCTTTTCATTCTGTACACACTCCACATGTGATTTCAACTGCCCCAGTGACTCCAACTAACTGCCAGTATACTGATATGTTCCATATCTAGAGCCCCTACACATTCTGTCTCTAGATCTCCAGGTGTATATTTCCAAATGCTTACTAGATGTATGGAGCCCTGGTGGCATGCGTGCAGGCACTTCAAACTCAGTATATCCACAACTAAACATCATCTTTGTCTCCTTCTCCCAAAATTTGTTCTCCCTTTCTGTATTTCCCTCTCCATGAAGACACATCCATTTACACCACTGCCCAAGACAGATACCAAGGAGTCATCCTTAACCCTGTTTCTCCCTCATCCCATATCAAACGAGTCTCCAATTCCTATGGATTCTACCTCCTTAATATCTCTTGATTCTCACTGCTGCTGTTGCTTTTTTTTTTCTTTACAACTGCTACTAACTCGGTCAACACATACCAAGTTTTTGATGAATTACTGCAACAACTATCTGTTCTCTCCTGGTTTCCTTACTGCAATGCTTACTTGACCAGTACTGCCCCCATTCTTCATATTGTAGAAAAGTAAACCCATTAAAACCCATTGCCGTCGATTCGATTCCAACTCATAGCGACCCTATAGGACAGAGTAGAACTGCCCCATGGAGTTTCCAAGGAAAGTAGTATTTGTAAATTGCAAATCTGCTTTAAGTCATTCACCTGCATGGTGCCTGGGGTCTTAAAAGCTTGCAAGTGACCATCCAAGGTACAATAATTGGTCCGTATTCTCCTGGAGCAACAGAAGAAGAAGTCAGAATTCGGAGGAGGAAATAGGATGTATGGTTAATTGCCTCCGTGAACTACTGCCTTCTTTGCCATGAGACCAGAAGAATTGGATGGTGTCCAACTACCATTACTGAACATTTTGATCAAAGATTTCTTAGGATGCAGAACAGAATTTTCAAATTTTCATGGACTCCAGACTTTCTGGAGCTATTGAGGCTGATGGACTCTCAAACTATTGCCTTGAGATAATCTTTAAGACTTAAATAAAAAATATACCCTGAAGTCTTCTTTAACAGAATAATAGTTCAGCTTAATTAGTAAAGAATGTCTGCCTTGAGCACTGTGCTCTTTTAAAGAATCATCTATATAGGATCAAATTGACAACAGCAGCTCAGAAGGCCAGATGGGAAGCTTAGGTGTCAGTGAGTTTATATTAATGAAGGAAGAAAAATTCAGAAAAGGAAAGTAAGAATGGTTGCACAACTTAAAGAATGTAGTTAATGTCACTGAATTGTGCATGTAGAAGTTGTTGAAATGATGTGTGTTTTACTGTGTTTATTTTCAACAGTAACAAAAAAATAATAATAATAAATAATTAAAAAAAAAACCACATACGTGGTCTTCATTACTATCAGGGTATAAAACCCAGCTTCCTTAGCAAAGCCAACAAGCTCTTTATGCCCATCTCTTGACATTTACTCTCTCTTCATCCCATTCTGAACTATTTGCAGTTCTCCAATGTCACATTCTCTCTTACCTTTTTGGCCTCTATGACCTCTTCCCCCCTTTTCTCCACTTGGAGAAAATTCTCTCTCCCACTCTTTAACTAAATTACATATTGTGGTACTTAAGAATAATGCCATTGCTAATGACAAGAAATTGGGCCTAGGTGGTTTAGGGCAGATATGGTTGCTCCCAGTTTATCACTAAGGTCCCAGGTCCTTCTTATCCCCCATTTCTATCAGCCCTAGCATGCGGCTTTTATCCTTATGGTCGCAAAATGGCTGTTGCAATCCCAGACATTACTTCTACATTCCAAACAGGAAGAAAGAAGGGAAAAAAAGCAAGAGTGGAGGGGGAAGGGGAAAGGAGTAAAGAGAGTGGGCCAGCCCAATCTGCAATTTTATAAAACTTCCCAGAAACTTCATTCAATAACTTCTGCTTGCATCTTGTTGGTCATAACTGGCCTCTGACTTGTTCACCTTGCAGCCGCCTATGAAAGGCTCTTTCCAGCAATCCTGCTTCCTACTAGTGGAGCCACAATTTTCTTGGGCCAATGTCTTCTCCCTACCTTCTAAAATTCAACAGTTCACCTTGAAAAGGGTCAATTTTAATAGACAAGGGCATATAAATTAACCTTCCTTCTGATCTAGCACGCTAACTGTGTTAAAACAGAACTCTATAGAAGACCATTAACTGCTTTTATTTAGATCACTGGTTCTGGATACGATCACCATCTGTTTATTCTTATTTGACAAGCACGTGTATAGCAGTTACAAATGAACTTGAATGCTTTTTTTGTTTTTTAATTTACCAGGTACCTTATATACATTAACTCATTTAGTCTTCATAACAACTAAAGGAAGTAGATAGTATTATCATCACCATTTTACAGATGAGAGAACTGAGACATCAAGAGGGTCATTTGTCCATAGAGTTAATTAGTAATAGAGTCAGGCTTCAACCCAAACAAATTAGTAGCAAAGTCAGGCTTTAACCCAAACAAGTTAGGTGCCAGGCTCTAGCTGCTTAATCCCCACATGATATTGCCTTGTCACAATTGCCTTAGCTTTCAGAAGAAAACCCTCAACACGTTACGTTGGGAATATTTTTCTTCTGCTACTCGTAGTGATCAAGCCTGTTTGTCCTTTCAAACCTGCTCAAAAGATGGTGATATAAACCTGTATTCTGTCCTGATGCCGTGAAGTCATGCCAAATTGCCCTCAGTTGTCCTCCTGGAGGACCTGGAGTATATGAAGAAAGTGATTGGTTCACATGAAGCAAAGAACTCTAAATAACCACTCATCCTCTCTTCTTCAAGCCAAAATATTCAGGTCTAGAAATGTGTCATGGAGCTTAGCACATTCAATAGAACAAGTTTAGTAGTTTTGACCAACATCTGCACATAAATTATTTAACACAATAAATACAGTCAGGTTTCTCCACACATGCTAGAAAAGATCAACTTCCTAGCCAATATATCCCTTTGATATTCCCATTTGGTTTCCATCATAATAAGCAGATGAGTAAAGGGTCATATGGGTTTTCTGCATCCATGAGAACTGAAGTCATATCTGAAAGCCTAAGCAGGACATTAAATTAACTTTATTCCAATTAGATTTTTTTTTTAGAAGGCATTTCATTGTAAGACAACTGTCCCTCTGTAATTTGCAATAGGACTATCATAGGTTCCCTCTTCTGTCACTAAAGTCCTCTTCATAAATTATTTAGCATTTTTTCTCCTATCAGTACTCAGTACTACTAGCTCTTGGTAGATGGGTTCAGGACACAGGTGCACATTATGAAATTAAATATGGCATAAAAGCAACCAAGAACACCAGTCAGAAACATAAATTACATGAAACTCTGGCTTCCAGACTACACGCGATGATCCAGATAACATAGAATTGCTGCAAAGTAGAATGATATCTTTCCACACTAGTCTTGGATACTGTTCCTAATAACGGAGCGGACGTTTGCAAGAGCATGCCTTTATCTCAGACCCAACTTTCAGTCAATTAAATTCCACAGTCTTTCTTCCACGAGTGGTGGTTATATCAGTTCTCCTGCATGGTGCACTTTCTCCACTGATTTTTTTAAACCTACACTTTATAGTTTTCCCCCAAATACATTTTGTCTTATTAGTTTTAAGCACTTATTCTAGCCCACTTGCCTTTGATGCCTTCACTAAGAAGAATCACCACTCATTGGTTAGTCTTCCTTCAGAATATTTTACCTCAGGACTTTTACATCAGAGTAAATTAGAACATTCTGGACTGATGTGATACCAAATGCCTCTAACTGCTTTGCAATCAATTCCTTGGAATGGAGTGCGGATGGGAGAAAGGGAAGAGATGGAGGCTTGAAGATAAGAATAAAGCTTCAGAAGATGAGTGAATTTTTTTAAGCATTGGAATCAAGAAATTCATTATAAGTATGAAAAACACAGCTGTAACTGGCATAGGGAGTGATTCAGCCTTCCATCCTGGCAGCCTTTTAACTCTGGCAGCATGAATTGGACCTGAAAGACTTCTGCTTTGGGTTCTGATTTTCATTTAGTCCTACCAGCTAGAAAAATCACTCTGGAGTAATGAGCATGCTGATTTTGTTAATTCCCTCAAATATGTCCCTTGTTTAAATCACTGCTGATTAAACATTCTTGACATCTTCCCTGTCTCAATGTGCCATGACTCATCAGGTGATCACAGTGCAAGGCAAAAGCTAAATCTGTTTCTTTAAAATGTTGACTGAAAGTGAGCAGTGGAAAAAACAATAGCTGCTAAAATGATGAATGGCTTTAGTGGGCTGTGTCTTTCACTTGTTGCTAGTCTTTAAAATTTAAGGCAACAGCACCAGGAACTGAGTCAGACCACAGGCTTAAATACTGCATGCTTAGCTTTCTACTGCCAACCAACCATTTCCCAAGTGGGGCTGACGGCTCTGCTACTGCTCAAGTTCATTTAGAGGTAGTCATTTCGGCTGCCATCTGGGATTTTCGCTTTGCCTTGTCAGACACAGTGTTCAGATTCACTCCAATATATTCTTCTCTTATGTCTCTGACAGTCTGACTTTTAAGATAGTAAAATACTTGCCACAAGGAAACCAGGCACGTGTAAAATGTTAAGTGAACATTTCTTTTTGCTATGCTACTTTTAGCATAGCAAAACTTAAAGGCTTGCTGTTCCACATACGACAATAACAGGAAGAGGGTGACTACCTCAGCAAACCATTCACGTCCACCTACAAACAAACCGGCAGGCCCTGCTGGGTGTATTAGGGGAGGAAATGATGATATTCAGTGTGATACAATGGAAAGAGCGTTGCTCTGGGAGGGAAAAGAACAGGTGTTCCGTTCTTGGCTGTGTCCGCGAACTGTGTGACCTTGGATAAGTCATCTAAACCCTCGGCTCTGTAATTTCTCAAGTATAACAGCTGGACATTAGACTAGGATAAGATCGTGGGTTTTATTTTCCATTCCCTAACTTCTTACCTCCTAGTAAGAATGATCTCCCGGGCATGTGTTGCTAGAATTTTAAATGTGCACCTCACTCAGTGCAGTCTGGTACATTTGTTTGATTTAGTTATCACTTGGAAAATAATCTGAACAAAAGATCAGGCATCAAATCATATCTATCTCTTCAGCCAAGAAAGATCCTATTTTAGGGAATGGATTTTGCTGAGCTCAGGTGTCATTCTAAAAAATGAATTTAGCTAGAATGACACATTAGTCTTCCAGGCAGAACTGCTGTCTCAGGGGGTGGGTCTCAGTGCCGTAAGCCTCAGTCTGGGATCTGTCACTGATGCCCTTCTAGGATCTGAGCAGTCACCTAACTTCTTTGCATCTCAGTATCTTTATTTCTACCTTGGAGCTATCCTGTTATTTAAGCTTGCCTTAGGAAATGGTGACAGATACAAATAGAAATCATTTGGGAGCACAATCCCGATAAGAAAATGTCAAAAGGATGCTAGAATTTTAAAAGAGAGTAAAATAAAAGTTCTTACCTTTAGGCTTTATTATTGACCATATAAGCGCCTCATGATTTGGAGAACTCTAGCATCATCTGTAGGCTGTCATGGCAACGGATACAATGTTACCAGTCTACCTGGAAGGATTTTAAATCAAGAGTTATCCAATCCAAAAGTAAGGTACTCATTGAAGTCTTTCTCCTGGCTGTGACTCAGGAAGTGGCAAATATTTCTCTCCTCTGATACATGTCCGTTTCCTGTTTCCCACTTTCTGCAGAACCAAAGGCCATTGCTTGTTCTGTATTTCTCTTCTTCAGAGTCCCCTAGCTCCATTGGCCAATGGTGTGAGGTAGTGCCCTTCTTTTTCTTCCTTGGCAGATCTAAGAAGGTGTATGAACTGCAGGAAAATGGGGTTTGAGTCAAGAAAATTTTTCAGGGGGGTGGTATTAAAACCAGAAAACACAAAACTAGTTGTCATTGAGTTGATTCCAACTCATAGCGACCCGATAGGACAGAGCAGAACTGCCCCACAGGGTTTCCAAGAAGCAGCTGGTAGATTCAAACTGTCAGCCTTTTGGTTAGCAGCCAAATGCTCAACCACTTCTCCACCAGGACATCTAGAAGGAAGAAATTCTCTTTTCTTTCAACTAGGAGTGGATAATGAGTTGTTATCTCAGCAGCTTAACAACAACAATGGGAGCCTATGGAATTACTCTCATGTAACTCAGTTAAAACTGTTAAGAATGAATTAGTTAAAATCTAGTCTTATTATTTTAAGGCTAAAGAGAAAGTAATAGTGATTGGGGTTGACTTAGTGGTTACAAATTTTTGTTGTTGTTGTTGGGTACCATGGAGTTGGCTCTGACTCATAGTGAGCCCATGTAAAACAGAACAAAACACTGCACAGTCCTGCACCATCCTCATAATTGTTGTTATGCTTGAACCCATTGTTGTAGTCACTGTGTCAGTCTATCTCATTGAAGGTCTTCCTTTTTTTTGGCTGATCCTCTACTTTACCAAGCATGATGTCCTTCTCCAGGGACTGATCCCCCCGATAACATGTCCAAAGTATGTGAGACATAGTCTCGCCATCCTTGCTTCTAAGGACTACTCTGGTTGTACTTCTTCCTAGACAAATTTGTTTGTTCTTTTGGCAGTCCATGGTATATTCAATATTCTTTGCCAACACCACAATTCAAAGGCGTCAATTCTTCTTCGGTCTTCCTTATTCATAGTTCAGCTTTCGCATACATATGAGGTGATTGAAAGCACCACAGCTTACATCACTCCTTAAAGTGACGTCTTGACTTTTCAACACCTTAAAGAGGTCTTTTGCAGCTGATTTGCCCAATGCAATGTGTCATTTGATTTCCTGTATGCTGCTTCCATGAGTGTTGATTATGGATCCAAGTAAAATGAAACCCTTGACAACCTCAATCTCCTCTCCATTTATCATGATGTTGCTGATTGGTCCAGTTGTGAGGATTTTTGCTTTCCTTATGTTGAAGTATAATCCATACTGAAGGTTGTGGCCTTTGATCTTCAGTAAGTTCTTCAAGTCCTTTTCACTTTCAGCCAACAAGGTTGTGTCATCTGCATAACTCAGTCTGTTAATGAGTCTTCCTCCAATCCTGATGCCCTATTCTTCTTCATATAGTCCAGCTTCTCGGATTATTTGTTCAGCATACAGATTGAATAGTATGGTGAAAGGATACAACCCTGACCCACACCTGTTATGACTTTAAGCCACACAGTATCTCCTTGTTCTGTTTGAACAACTGCCTCTTGATCTATGCATAGGTTCTTCATGAGCACAATTAAGCGTTCTGGAATCCCCATTCTTCGCAATGTTATCCATAGTTTGTTATGATCCACACAGTCGAATGCCTTAGCATAGTCAATAAAACACAGGTAAACATCTTTCTGGTATTCTCTGCTTTCAGCCAGGATCCATCTGACATCAACAATGATATCCCTAGTTCCACATTCTCTGCTGCAGTTCTCTTCTGAATTTCTGGCAATTTCCTGTTGCTGTACTGCTGCAGCCATTTTAGAATTATTCTCAGCAAAATTTTGCTTATGCGTGATACTAATGATATTATTGGATAATTTCCTCATTTGGTTGGATCACCTTTCTTGGGAATAGGCATAAATATGGATCTCTTTCAGTTGGTTGGCCAGGTAGCTATCTTCCAAATTTCTTGGAATAGACAAGTGAGTACTTTCAGTGCTGTGTCTATTTGTTGAAACATCTCATTTGGTATTCCATCAATTCCTGAAGCCTTGCTTTTTACCAATGCCTTCAGTGCAGCTTGGACTTCTTCCTTCAGTACCATCAGTTCGTGATCATATGCTGCTTTCTGAAATAGTTGAACATCAACCCATTCTTTTTGGTATAGTGACTCTGGGTATTCCTCCATCTTTTTTTGATGCTTCCTGTGTCATTTAACATTTTCCCTGTAGAATCCTTCAATATACATAAATTTAGCTTACTGTATTTTCATGCAACTGCTGTATGCTGTTTTCTTTCTCTCTCTCTATCTCTTTAACCTTTCCTTTCTTTTCTTCCTTCTTTTTTCCCTCCCTCCTTTTCTTTTATCTTTTTAATAAGTTCTGTTGACTTTCCTGTCAAAATGGTGAGTTGAACCAATCCTAAAACTCCCATCTTCTACTAAAATACACTTAAGAATTATAGGTAAAATATATTTTATAAATTGAAAAACATATGGCCACATGTAAAAATAAGATGAGGGTATCTATATGGCCCATAAACTATTACTCTAAAAATGACAACACAAAGCAAAATTAGACAAACTTAGAGTGCAAGCAGCCGAAGCCATGGGCCTGGAATAATCTAATAAAAAAAAAAATTATTTTTATTTTTTTGGTAGGAGCCCCAAAAGCAGGAAGAGAGAAAATGGGTACAAAGCAATACTACAAGAGATAATGTCTGGAATTTCTCAGAGCCAAAGAGACAGGAGTTCTCAGCCTGACGAATTCTACCCAGTGTCAAACAGGATAACCATACTTTAAAAATTCACATCTAACCAAAGTAAAATGACAGAATATCAAGATAAAGAGAAAAACACTATAGACAAATGCAAGAATCAGATTAAGTATAGACTTCCCATCAGCAAAAAAAAAAAAAAAAAATTAAGAAAATAAATTAATATTCCGATTCGACGGCACTGGGTTGGGATGACTCTGAAGGAAAAATAACCATACTATAATACTTTAACCAATCTATAATTTGATATTTTTATACATCCATGTATGTATAAAATAAAGACCATAATTAGAACTTCAAAAAGCCTATTTTTCAGCTAAATAAATAAACAAGAACTTACAGAATTAGAAGGCCACCACTTGTCTGTCAGTTTGTCATATTGTGGTGGTTTGCATGTTGCTGTGATGCTGGAAGCTATGCCACTGGCATTTCAAAAGCCAGCAAGGTCACCCATGGAGGATAGGTCTCAGTGGAGCTTCCAGAAAAATAAAAAAAAGGAAGAAAGACCTGGCAATCTACTTCCGAGCAAATTGGCCAGTGAAAACCTTACAGATAGCAGAAGAACATTGTCTGATATAGTGCCAAAAAATTAGTCCTTCAGGTTGGAAGGTACTCAAAATATGACTGGGGAAGAGATGTCTCCTCAAGGTAGAGTCAATCTTAATGTCCTGGATGGAGTCAAGCTTTTCGGAGCTTCATTTGCTGATGTGACACTACTCAAAATGAGAAGAAATAGCTGCAAATATCTATTAATAATTGAACTGTGAAATGTATGAAGTATGAATTAAGGAAAATTAGAAGTCAAAAATGAAATGGATCACATAAAAGTGATATCTTAGGCATTAGTAAGCTGAAATGGACTGGTATTGGCCATTTTGAATCAGACAATAATATGGTCTACTATGCCAGGAATGACAAATTGAAGAGGAATGGTGTTGCATTTATTGTCAAAAAGAACATTTTGAGATCTACCCTGAAGTACAATGCTGTCAGTTATAGGGCAATATCTATACACCTACAAGGAAGAACAGTTGATACTACTATTATTGAAGTTTATGCACCAACCACTAATGCCAAAGATGAAGAACTTGAAATTTTTACCAACTTTTGCAATCAAGATGCACTGATAATTATTGCTGATTGGAATGTGAACGTTGGAAACAAAGAAAAAGGATCTGTAGTTGGAAAACACGGGCTTGGTGACAAAAAGGATGCTGGAGATCATATGATTGAATTTTGCAAGACCAATGATGTCTTCATTGTAAGTATCTTTTTTCGACAGCATAAACCACAACTGTACGCACAGACCTTGCCTGATGGAATACCCAGCAATCGAACTGAGTACATCAGTGGAAAGAAATGATGGATAAGCTCAATATCATCAATCAGAACAAGGCCAGGGCTGGCTGCAAAGCAGACCATCAATTGCTCATATGCAAGTTAAAGTTGAAGCTGAAGAAAATTGAAACAAGTCCATGAGATCCAAAGTTAGATTTTGAATATATCCCACGCAAATTTGGAGACCATCTCAAGAACAGGTTTGACACATTGAACATTAATGACTGAGGACCAGATGAGCTACGGGGTGACATCAAGGACATCATACACAAAGAAAGCAAAAAGTCATTGAAAAGACAGGAAAGAAAGAAAAGGCCAAAATGAATGTCAGAAGAGACTCTGAAACTTGCTCTTGAACATAGATTAAAGTGATAAAAGAAATGCAATAAAAGAGCTGAACAGAAGATTTCAAAGGGCAGCTCAAGGAGACAAAGTATTATAATGAAATCTGCAAAAACCTGGAGTTAGAAAACCGAAAAGGAAGAAGGCACTCTGCATTTCTTGAGCTGAAAGAACTGAAGAAAAAATTCAAGCCTCAAGTTGCAATGTGGAAGGATTCTGTGAATAAAATATTCAATTACGCAGGGAGCATCAAAAGAAGATGGAAGCAATAGAGTCACTGTACCAAAAAGAATTTTTCAACATTCAACAATTTCAGAAAGTAACATATGATCAAGAACCAACAGTATGGAAGGAAGAAGTCCAAGCTGCACTAAAGGCATTGGCGAAAAGCAAGACTCCAGGGATTGACAGAATATCAACTGAGATGTTTCAACTAACAGATGCAACACTGGAAGGGCTCACTTACCTATGCCAACAAATCTGTAAGACAGTTACCTGACCAATCGACTGGAAAAATCCATATTTGTACACATTCCAAATAAAGCTGATCCAACAGAAGGTGGAAATTATCAAACAATATCATTAATATCACATGCAAGTAAAATTTTACTGAAGATAATTCAAAAATGGTTGCGGCAATACCTCAACAGGGAACTGCCAGAAATTCAAGCTGGATTCAGAAGAGGACGTGGAACTAGGGATATCATTGCTGATGTCAGATGGCTGAAAGCAGAGAATATCAGAAAAATGTTTACCTGTGTTTTATTGACTATGCAAAGGCATTTGTGTGGATCATAACAAATAACGGTTAACGTTACAAAGAGCAGAAATTTCCGAACACTCAATTGTGCTCATGTGGAACCTGTATATAGACCAAAAGGCAGTTGTTTGATCAGAACAAGGGGATACTTCATGGTTTAAAATCAGGAAAGGTGTGTGTCAGGGTTGTATCTTTTCCATACTTATTCAATCTGTATGCTGAGTAAATAATCCAAGAAGCTTAAATGTTAGCAAGTTGGGCTCAACTGGAGCAAAGAAGAATGAAGAACACCAAAGACATATGGTAAAGATGAGCCCAAAGACAGAAAGGGCCACATAAACCAGAGACTCCATCAGTCTAAGACCAGAAGAACTAGACGGTGCCTGGCTACCACGGATCACTGCCCTGACAGGGAATACAACAGAGGATCCTTAATGCAGCAGGAGAACAGTGGGATACAGATCTCAAATTCTCGTAAAAAGACCAGGCTTAATGGTCTGGCTGAGACTGAAGGGACCCTGGAGGTCATGGTTCCTGGACCCTTTGTTAGGCCCAAATTGGAACCATTCCTGAAGCAACTCTCCAGACAGGGATTGGACTGGACTATAAGGTAGATAATGATGCTGGGGAGGAGTGAACTTCTTGGCTCAAGTAGACACATGAGACTATGCGGGCAACTCCCGTCTGGAAGTGAGATGAGAAGGAAGAGGGACAGGAGCTGGTTGAATGGACACAGGGAACACATAGTAGAGAGGAGGAACGTGCTGTCTTATTAGGAAGAGAGCAGCTAGGAGTACATAGCAAGATGTGTTTAATTTTTTGTATGAGAGACTGACTTGATTTGTAAACTTTCACTTAAGATACAATAAATAAATAAATTTATTTTAAAAAATGCAAGAAGCTGGACTACGTGAAGAAGACTGGGGCATCAGGATTGGAGGAAGACTCATTAACAACCAGCAACATACAGCTGATACAACTTTGCTTGCTGAAAGTGAAGGACTTGAAGCAGTTACTGATGAAGAGTGAAGACGACAGCCTTCAGAACAGATTACACCTCAACATA